>NC_053393.1:519595474-519810143 GCF_905171765.1 Bufo bufo
GCCGGTGAAATCCGAAAGGTGCTCTTTGGAATGTGGCCCCCTTTGCCCACCTAGGCTGCAAAAAAGTGTCACACATGTGGTATCTCCGTACTCAGGAGAAGTTGGGCAATGTGTTTTGGGGTGTCATTTTACTCATACCCATGCTGGGTGAGAGAAATATCTTGGCAACAGACAACTTTTCCCATTTTTTTATACAAAGTTGGCATTTGACCAAGATATTTCTCTCACCCAGCATGGGTATATGTAAATTTACACCCCAAAACACATTGCCCAACTTCTCCTAAGTACGGAGATACCACATGTGTGACACTTTTTTGCAGCCTAGATGCGCAAAGGGGCCCACATTCCTTTTAGGGGGGCATTTTTAGACATTTGGATGCCAGACTTCTTCTCACGCTTTAGGGCCCCTAAAAAGCCAGGGCAGTATAAATACCCCACATCTGACCCCATTTTGGAAAGAAGACACCCCAAGGTATTCAATGAGGGGCATGGCGAGTTCATAGATTTTTTTTTTTTTTGCCACAAGTTAGCGGAAATTGATTTTTTGGGTTTTTTTTCTCACAAAGTCTCCCTTTCCGCTAACTTGGGACAAAAATTTCAATCTTTCATGGACTCAATATGCCCCTCAGTGAATACCTTGGGGTGTCTTCTTTCCAAAATGGGGTCATTTGTGGGGTGTTTGTACTGCCCTGGCATTTGAGGGTCTCCGCAATCATTACATGTATGGCCAGCATTAGGAGTTTCTGCTATTCTCCTTATATTGAGCATACGGGTAATGAGATTTTTTTTTTTCCGTTCAGCCTCTGGGCTGAAAGAAAAAATGAACGGCACAGATTTCTTCATTCGCATCGATCAATGTGGATAAAAAAATCTCTGCCAAAAAAAAAAAAAAAGGAGGGGAAAGGCGTCTGCCAGGACATAGGAGCTCCGCCCAACATCCATACCCACTTAGCTCGTATGCCCTGGCAAACCAGATTTCTCCATTCACATCAATCGATGTGAATGAATAAATCATTGCCGGGATTTTTTTTTTTATATATATACAAAGTGTTTGCCAAAGCATATGAACACCGCCACCTCCTCAGCTCATATGCCTAGGCAAACGTATCTTTTACTGCAGAGGAGAAATCTCGTCTTGCAGCGCCGCATACACCGACTTGTGTGTAATCTGACAGCAGCGCAATGCTTCTGTCAGAATGCACATCAGTGCTGCAGCTAGTCGATCGGTTGGTCCACCTGGAAGGTAAAAAAAACAAAACAAAAAAGAAAAAACCAGGCCGCAACGCAATAAATTTATTAACTTTATAATAACTTTTGCACAGAACATAGAAACTTTTTTTAACTTTTTGAACTGAACGTTAACTTTTTTACTTACCGGCAATTTTTTTTTTGTTTAGTTTTTTTTACCTTTATAGAACAAACCTCTCCTTCCCCATGGGACAATGTGCAAAGCGCAAATCGCCCAAAGATGTGGCAAAGTACATTATGCACTTTATCCCAGGTGAAAGGAGAGGTTTGCAGCAGCTGTGAGTAAAAGGACCCTAATAGCCCTGTGTGCTGTCCTGTCCTGTGAAATGCAATCCCTATGCTAAGTGTACCTGGGTGTGGTACTTCCGGAAACACTCTCCAAAGCATAGGGCAGGGTGGTCAGGACAGTCAGGACAGAAATAGCGGGTGTCACGCCGTATTCCACTCCTGCTACAGACACGACATTTTTTTCGGGGTGGCAGTCGGTTTGAGGTACCAGGAACGACACTGGGGAAATGTTGCTCGTGTAGACAGCTCACTACACTGGTGGTTGGGGCCACGGAACCTTCTGGATACAGGAGGTTCTCGATGATCTCTTCCTGAAATTTGAGGAAGGATCCTGTTCTCCCAGCCTTACTGTAGAGAACAAAACTATTATTTGCAGCCAATTGAATTAAATATACAGACACCTTCTTATACCAGCGTCTGGTGTGTCGGGAAACTAAATAGGGAGCCAACATCTGGTCATTGAAGTCCACCCCTCCCATGAGCGCATTATAGTCGTGGACTGAGAGGGGCTTTTCAATGACACGGGTTGCCCTTTCAATTTGGATTGTCGTGTCTGCGTGAATGGAGGAGAGCATGTAAACTTCACGCTTGTCTCTCCATTTCACCGCGAGCAGTTCTTCGTTACACAAGGCAGCCCTCTCCCCCCTTGCAAGACGGGTGGTAACGAGCCGTTGGGGGAAGCCCACGCGACTAGGTCGCGCGGTGCCACAGCAGGCAATCTGTTCTAGGAACAAATGCCTGAAGAGGGGCACACTTGTGTAAAAATTGTCCACATAAAGATGGTACCCCTTGCCAAATAAGGGTGACACCAAGTCCCAGACTGTCTTCCCACTGCTCCCCAGGTAGTCAGGGCAACCGACCGGCTCCAGGGTCTGATCTTTTCCCTCATAGATCCGAAATTTGTGGGTATAGCCTGTGGCCCTTTCACAGAGCTTATACAATTTGACCCCATACCGGGCACGCTTGCTTGGGATGTATTGTTTGAAGCCAAGGAGCCCGGTAAAATGTATTAGGGACTCGTCTATGCAGATGTTTTGCTCGGGGGTATACAAATCTGCAAATTTCTGGTTGAAGTGGTCTATGAGGGGCCGAATTTTGTGGAGCCGGTCAAAAGCTGGGTGGCATCTGGGACGGGAGGTGGTGTTGTCGCTAAAATGCAGGAAACGCTGGATGGTCTCAAAACGTGTCCTGGACATAGCAGCAGAGAACATGGGCATGTGATGAATCGGGTTCGTGGACCAATATGACCGCAATTCATGCTTTTTAGTTAGACCCATGTTGAGGAGAAGGCCCAGAAAAAAAATTAATTCGGAAACTTGGACTGGTTTCCACCGGAAAGACTGGGCATAAGAGCTTCCCGGGTTGGCGGATATAAATTGAGTGGCATACTGATTTGTTTCTGCCACGACTAAGTCCAAGAGCTCCGCAGTCAAGAACAGCTCAAAAAATCCCAGGGCCGAACCGATCTGAGCTGTCTCAACCCGAACTCCAGACTGGGCGTTGAAAGGGGGAACTACAGGTGCGGCTGAAGTTGGTGACTGCCAATCAGGGTTTGCCAGCACCTCAGGGACTCTACGGGCCTGTCTGCGCGGTGGCTGCGACGGGGTAACCACTGCACGTGCCACCGTACCAGCTTCAACTGCCCTTCTGGTGCTCGCCACTTCACCAGGTTGTACGGCAGTGCTGGTACTAGGTCCAGGGAGGGCTGCGCTGCTGGTGTATGCCTCACCACGTAATCCGACAGCGCCAGCCCCACTCTGCTGCTCTTGAAACGGATCCTGCACAACCTGTGGTCTAGCGACACGGGGCCGGGTACGCCTGGTGCTATCAGGGACCTCCACCTCCTCGTCCGAACTTTGGGTCAGACTGCCACTGCTCTCTACAGGTTCATATTCTGACCCGCTAGATTCGTCAGATGAGGGTTCCCATTCCTCATCCGACTGGGTCAGAATCCTGTAGGCCTCTTCAGAAGAATACCCCCTGTTTGACATTTGGACTACTAAATTTAGGGGTATTCCCTGAGACTACCCAAGAAAAAAAAGCAAGCCTGTCTTACGAAGGGGAGGCTAGCGAAGTACCGGAGGCCGCTGCGGTTGATAAAAAATATTAAAACAGATTTTTTTATCGCCGCAGAGCTTGGAAAGTGATTGTGCAGTGATCAAAAAACAAAAAATTTTTTGTCACTGCGGCGGGGCGGGTGTGGGTGAACGCACGTGTGGGCGACCGATCAGGCCTGATCTGGCAAACACTGCATTTTGGGTGGAGGGCGAACTAAGGTGACACGAATACTATTATAGATCTGACTGTGATCAGTTTTGATCACTTACAGATACTATAAAAGTACAAATGCTGATTAGCGATACGCTAGTCAGCGAATCAGTGACTGCGGTGCGGTGGGCTGGGCGCTAACCGATCGCTAACTACCTAACCAAGGGGCCTAAACTATCCTAAAACCTAACAGTCAATACCAGTGAAAAAAAAAGTGACAGTTTACACTGATCACTTTTTTTCTTTCACTAAGTGATTGACAGGGGGCGATCAAGGGGTTAATTTGGATGATGGAGGGTGATCTGGGTCTAAGAGTAGTGTTTGGTGGGTACTCACAGTGATGTCTGCTCCTCTGCTGGAACCAACCGACGAAAAGGACCAGCAGAGGAGCAGACAAGCCATTTAACACATCATATTTACTAATATAATGTGTTATCTGGCTTTTGATTTGATTTTTTGAAAATCGCCAGCCTGCCAGCAACGATCATTTTTTCTTTAGATTTACTGTGCTCTTCTCCTGCTCGTAAGTAATCCTTTCTATGTATGTGCTTGTTGAAAAAACGTCCTCCTTGTTCACCTGCATTAGCCCTATCTGCCCACGAGGTAGAAATGGATCTGGTTGAGTGAGCACCAAAACCCAAAGGAGGAGTTTCCCCCGCTGAGGAATAGGCTTAGGAAACGGCACCCACTATCCACCTAGATAGGGTTCTAGAAGAAGCGTTAAAGGATAACTGTCATATTTATTTATTTTTTTGGAGTATTGGATTGTGGTGATTAATATCACCTTGGTGGCCCTATTTCAACTTTTCACTGTGTATTCAATTACCCCTTAATTCCACATTGTTGTTCCCTGTACTGCCTACTTTTACCTGTGCTTAAAATAGGGTTGCTACGCATGGTCCGTCTATCTGTTGAAGGACGGAGCACGCAGCGTGCAGGCTCACATTACTGACAGCCAGGGACTATAAGTAAATGATTAAAGCCAGGTCCTCCCCAGCAGCTGATAACAGTGCCTGGGCTGTGTGCCCTTCTCCCTATCCCTGCGCTTGGCAGACGCTCCCTCACTCAGCAGAGCTGGAGAATGCAGAGTTGGAGCAGCGCAGACCAGGGAAGGGAGATCTGCCGTCTGCTCAGTGTATAAATGAAAGCAACATGTGGTAAGAGGGCCCCTTTGTGCTGCAGGAGATTAACCCTTTAGGGGGAGGGCTCTGGTTACTGACACTTTTGGGGGGCTATTGTTACTGGTTAGTGAGGGCAGGTGGGATTAGCCTCAGGGTGAGGGCAGTGGCGGCCATCTTAACTGAATAGTGATTTGCAGTTTTATGCAGACTGGTTGCTAAGGGCTGAGTCTTATTAAATATGGGGTAAGTCAGTCTAATAGTAACTGATTCTGGAATATCATGTTTATTAGTAACTACATATATGAAAATTGAAATTAGGGTCCAAATGTGACAGTTATCCTTTAACCTCTGTTTCTACCTCCAAATTGACAGGCATCTTTTCACATCTAGACAATGGAGCCTCCTCTCTTTCTCGTTCTTTGGGGACTGACACAAGGATGGAAGAACAATGTCTTGGGTTCTATGGAACAGGGAGACCACTTTAGGAAGAAAAGAAGGATCTGGTTTAATGAGCACTCTATCCTCCAAGATGTTAGTATAAGGAGGAGAGGCTGAAAAGGCAGAAATCTCCCCCACACGCCTGGCAAAGGTAATTGCCACCAAAAAGGCGATTTTAAATGAAAGATTTTTTTATAGACAAATCCTGTATAGGTTCGAAAGTAGGCTCCATCATTCTAGTCATAACTAGATTAAGATCCCACGGGGAAACTGAGGGTCTGATTACAGGTTTCATCCTACTAATTGCTTTAAAGAATCTCCTGATCCATGGATAATTTGCAATAGGGAAATTTAAAAAAGCACTAAAGGGCAGAAACTTGTACCTTAAGAGTGCTAGGTCTTAGGTTCTTATTGAGACCCCTTTGTAAAAAATCAAAAATTTTAGACATAGGAGGAGAACTCAAGGGGTCTACTGGGTTTTTAGAGAAGTTTAAGAAAGTCTTTCATATTCTGAGGTAAATAGTAGAGGTTACTTTTTTCCTACATGATAATAGGGTAGATACAACTTCCTTAGATAGACCCCTGCATTCTAGGATTTCCCTTTCAAATACCAGGCTGTTAGATGAAGGTGTCTCACTTCCAGATAGAAGACAGGACCCTGAAACAACAGATCCTGCCTGTCCGGAAGAATCCAGGGATCTGTTAAAGAAAGCTTCCTCAACCATGTTCTATTTGGCCATAAGGAGGCAATCAAAATGATCCTCGTCTGTTCCTGTCTTAGCTTTTGTAACACTCTCGGAAGAAGCCTCAGCGGGGGGAAGGCGTACAGTCGTGGCCAAAAGTTTTGAGAATTACATAAATATTGGAAATTGGAAAAGTTGCTGCTTAAGTTTTTATAATAGCAATTTGCATATACTCCAGAATGTTATGAAGAGTGATCAGATGAATTGCATAGTCCTTCTTTGCCATGAAAATTAACTTAATCCCAAAAAAACCTTTCCACTGCATTTCATTGCTGTCATTAAAGGACCTGCTGAGATCATTTCAGTAATCGTCTTGTTAACTCAGGTGAGAATGTTGATGAGCACAAGGCTGGAGATCATTATGTCAGGCTGATTGGGTTAAAATGGCAGACTTGACATGTTAAAAGGAGGGTGATGCTTGAAATCATTTTTTTTCCATTGTTAACCATGGTGACCTGCAAAGAAACGCGTGCAGCCATCATTGCGTTGCATAAAAATGGCTTCACAGGCAAGGATATTGTGGCTACTAAGATTGCACCTCAATCAACAATTTATAGGATCATCAAGAACTTCAAGGAAAGAGGTTCAATTCTTGTTAAGAAGGCTTCAGGGCGTCCAAGAAAGTCCAGCAAGCGCCAGGATCATCTCCTAAAGAGGATTCAGCTGCGGTATCGGAGTGCCACCAGTGCAGAGCTTGCTCAGGAATGGCAGCAGGCAGGTGTGAGCCCATCTGCACGCACATTGAGGCGAAGACTTTTGGAAGATGGCCTGGTGTCAAGAAGGGCAGCAAAGAAGCCACTTCTCTCCAAAAAAAACATCAGGGACAGATTGATCTTCTGCAGAAAGTATGGTGAATGGACTGCTGAGGACTGGGGCAAAGTCATATTCTCTGATGAAGCCTCTTTCCGATTGTTTGGGGCATCTGGAAAAAGGCTTGTCCGGAGAAGAAAAGGTGAGCGCTACCATCAGTCCTGTGTCATGCCAACAGTAAAGCATCCTGAGACCATTCATGTGTGGGGTTGCTTCTCATCCAAGGGAGTGGGCTCACTCACAATTTTGGCCAAAAACACAGCCATGAATAAAGAATGGTACCAAAACACCCTCCAACAGCAACTTCTTCCAACAATCCAACAACAGTTTGGTGAAGAACAATGCATTTTCCAGCACGATGGAGCACCGTGCCATAAGGCAAAAGTGATAACTAAGTGGCTCGGGGACCAAAACATTGACATTTTGGGTCCATGGCCTGGAAACTCCCCAGATCTTAATCCCATTGGGAACTTGTGGTCAATCCTCAAGAGGCAGGTGGACAAACAAAAACCCACTAATTCTGACAAACTCCAAGAAGTGATTATGAAAGAATGGGTTGCTATCAGTCAGGAATTGGCCCAGAAGTTGATTGAGAGCATGCCCAGTCGAATTGCAGAGGTCCTGAAAAAGAAGGGCCAACACTGCAAATACTGACTCTTTGCATAAATGTCATGTAATTGTCGCTAAAAGCCTTTGAAACGTATGAAGTGCGTGTAATTATATTTCACTACATCATAGAAACAACTGAAACAAAGATCTAAAAGCAGTTTAGCAGCAAACTTTGTGAAAACTAATATTTGATTCATTCTCAAAACTTTTGGCCACGACTGTACAGAAGATGATTCTGCCACGGAAGGGAGAAGTAGTCTATCCCTGTCGGAGAATCTGCAGAATTTAGGGAAAAGAATAGGTTGCATTTTTTGTTTTCCCTGGTTGCAAATAGGTCTACTTGAGGATGGCCCCAGAGCTGAATCATCTGGTTGAAGACTTCTTGGTTTAAACACCATTCTCCCTGGTCTTGAAAGTTTCTGCTTAGATAGTCTGCCACCTTGTTTTCTGTTCCCTTTAAGTGTACTGTTTTGATAAAAGGAACATAAGGAATAATCAGGGAAAAAATGTCTGCGACTAAGGACATAAGATTTTTTGATCTGGTCCCTCCTTGTTGGTTTAGGTAGGATACCACCGTGGCGCTGTCTGAGAAGATTTTTATTCCTTTCCTTGTATTATGGGTAGGAATTCTCCTAAGGCAAATAGAACCTCTCTGAGCTCTCTCATGTTCTGGGAGTCCTGACTCTCCATTGAGCTCCATACCCCTCGTCGATGCCCCACTGACAATAGGCACCCCACCCTGTCGGACTGGCGTCTGTGGTGATGGTTATCTGCGCCTGTATATCCCAAGGGAGACCCTGAGATAGATTTGAAGGATCCAGCCACCAGATTAAGGATTGTATCACCAGAAGGGTGAGAGGAAGCGGGGCATCCAATGGGGATAGTGATCCCTGCCACTCCTTTAGAATCTGCCATTAAAGTGTTCTGGAGTGAAACTGGGCCCAATTGACTGCGGGTAACGTGGAGGTCATTCTGCCCAATACTGCCATTCCCTGTCTGATGGTTCGATCTTTTGAGGCTACCAGGGACCGCACATCTTCTCTTAATCAGGATATCTTGTGCTGAGGAAGGATACACCGTAAGTCCAGAATCAGTCCTATAAATACGCAACTTTGGGAAGGGGTCAGTTTTGACTTTCCCCAGTTTATCTGCCATCCTAGTTTTGTCAAAATTTGTAATACTTCTTTGGAGATGAGAGGTTAAACGATTTTTTGTTTCTGCCACCATTAGAAGATCGTCCAAATAAGGAATAACCAAACTTTTTTTCCCTTATATGAGCCATAACCTCTGCCATCATAAAGAGCCTGAGATATTCCAAACGGAAGTGCTCTGTCTTGTAGATGATGGACTTGGCCTTCCATGGAAACTGCCACTCAGAGATATTTTTGAAAATCTGCATTAATAGGGATGCGGTAATAGGCATCTTTTATGTCTATAGTGGCCATGACACAGTCTTTGAATAGATGTTTTATTGCAGACTGTATAGATTCCATTCAGAATTTTTTGTATCTTAGGAACTGATTTAAAGGGAATCTGTCACTAGCATATTAGCAAAAATTTTTTTTTGTGAATCCATGTGTAATAAAGTACCTTATTTCCATATGTCTTGTTCTTTTTATTCTGGGTCTTGTCATTTCTTCAAAAAAACGCTTTTTATGATATTCAAATGAAGCTGTAAGGAGCCCAGAGGGGCGTTATTCTTTGTCCACGGTGCCCAGGAACGCCCCTCTGAAGTGCCGTGCCCGCCTAAATTTGAAAATTTAGAACTCCTCCAAGATTGCCTAAATCGCCTCCCAGAGGCGAGGCTAAGTGCTTCCCCCCCCCAGCGCCACGCTCTGCGGCAAACACCCCCGATCCTCCTCTCGCCCGCATCCAAAATCCCACGCAGGCGCAGTGCCGGCGATTTCGGATGCGGGCGAGAGGAGGATCGGGGGTGTTTGCCGCAGAGCGCGGCGCTGGGGGGGGGGGGGCGATTTAGGCGATCTTGGAGGAGTTCTTAGTTTTCAAATTTAGGCGGGCACGGCACTTCAGAGGGGCGTTCCTGGGCACCGTGGACAAAGAATAACGCCCCTCTGGGCTCCTTACAGCTTCATTTGAATATCATAAAAAGCGTTTTTTTGAAGAAATTACAAGACAGAATAAAAAGAACAAGACATATGGAAATAAGGTACTTTATTACACATGGATTCATTAAAAAAATAAATTTGCTAATATGCTAGTGACAGATTCCCTTTAAGTCTCTCAGGTTTATGAGCATTCTGAATGCGCCGCCTGGCTTGGGTTTAAGGAAAAGGGACGAATAAAACCCCCTCCCTTTTTCTGAGTCCGGAACAGGAACTAGAACCTTTTTCTGAGTCCGGAACAGGAACTAGAACCTTTTCCTCTAAAAAGGGAAAAAAAACTTCTTGTTTTAATACTAGGTTTCTTGTAGAATTCTGCATAAGATTTGTAATTTTTAATCTTTCCGGTGGGGGAGACACAAACTCTAGACCAAACCAGTTTTTATAATACCAAGAATCCAGGGGCTTGACAAGATTTTTTCCCAAGCCCGAGAAAACAGAGAGAGAGTCTTTCCTCCCCCCCCCCACCCCCATGGGACAGAAACAGTCATTGTGGACTAGCCTTGGACCCTGAAGTGGACTGAGAATTAAACAGGAATCCCTAATCCTTCCTATTTCTGTTCTCTTGTCGGAAATTCTGTCTTTTGTCTCTATTGAACTTTTTTTTATTTTTCCCAAAAAACTGGTCTTTTGGGAGGTTTGGAGACAGGTCCACTGCCTTCCACCACTCAGTACTTGACAAGATTCCTGGCATCAGCAATACACCTACAGTCGTGGCCAAAAGTTTTGAGAATGACACAAATATTAGTTTTCACAAAGGTTGCTGCTAAACTGCTTTTAGATCTTTGTTTCAGTTGTTTCTGTGATGTAGTGAAATATAATTACACGCACTTCCTACGTTTCAAAGGCTTTTATTGACAATTACATGACATTTATGCAAAGAGTCAGTATTTGCAGTGTTGGCCCTTCTTTTTCAGGACCTCTGCAATTCGACTGGGCATGCTCTCAATCAACTTCTGGGCCAATTCCTGACTGATAGCAACCCATTCTTTCATAATCACTTCTTGGAGTTTGTCAGAATTAGTGGGTTTTTGTTTGTCCACCCGCCTCTTGAGGATTGACCACAAGTTCTCAATGGGATTAAGATCTGGGGAGTTTCCAGGCCATGGACCCAAAATGTCATCGTTTTGGTTCCCGAGCCACTTAGTTATTACTTTTGCCTTATGGCACGGTGCTCCATTGTGCTGGAAAATGCATTGTTCTTCACCAAACTGTTGTTGGAAGAAGTTGCTGTTGGAGGGTGTTTTGGTACCATTCTTTATTCATGGCTGTGCTTTTGGGCAAAATTGTGAGTGAGCCCACTCCCTTGGATGAGAAGCAACCCCACACATGAATGGTCTCAGGATGCTTTACAGTTGGCATGACACAGGACTGATGGTAGCGCTCACCTTTTCTTCTCCGGACAAGCCTTTTTCCAGATGCCCCAAACAATCGGAAAGAGGCTTCATCGGAGAATATGACTTTGCCCCAGTCCTCAGCAGTCCATTCACCATACTTTCTGCAGAAGATCAATGTGTCCCTGATGTTTTTTTTGGAGAGAAGTGGCTTCTTTGCTGCCCTTCTTGACACCAGGCCATCTTTCAAAAGTCTTCGCCTCACTGTGCGTGCAGATGCGGTCACACCTGCCTGCTGCCATTCCTGAGCAAGCTCTGCACTGGTGGCACTCCAATACCACAGCTGAATCCTCTTTAGGAGACGATCCTGGCGCTTGCTGGACTTTCGTGGACGCCCTGAAGCCTTCTTAACAAGAATTGAACCTCTTTCCTTGAAGTTCTTGATGATCCTATAAATTGTTGATTGAGGTGCAATCTTAGTAGCCACAATATCCTTGCCTGTGAAGCCATTTTTATGCAACGGAATGATGGCTGCACGCGTTTCTTTGTAGGTCACCATGGTTAACAATGGAAGAACAATGATTTCAAGCATCACCCTCCTTTTAACATGTCAAGTCTGCCATTTTAACCCAATCAGCCTGACATAATGATCTCCAGCCTTGTGCTCGTCAACATTCTCACCTGAGTTAACAAGACGATTACTGAAATGCTCTCAGCAGGTCCTTTAATGACAGCAATGAAATGCAGTGGAAAGTTTTTTTTGGGATGAAGTTAATTTTCATGGCAAAGAAGGACTATGCAATTCATCTGATCCCTCTTCATAACATTCTGGAGTATATGCAAATTGCTATTATAAAAACTTAAGCAGCAACTTTTCCAATTTCCAATATTTATCTAATTCTCAAAACTTTTGGCCACGACTGTATATATAGTGAAACTAAGAACACAAGCAAAAAACAACACAAGGAAAAACTGCGCCAAATATATGCCCAGGCATATCTCTTCTTTGGCACAACACTTATATATAGATTTCTCTTTTTTATTTTTTTGCAATATATAGATATATTTTTCATACTTTTTTTTTAGGGAGGGAATTATGTAGGTGCTGTCATGGGCTCATGGAAAACATGTTACCGGTAAGAGTAACAGCACCTGTGAGAGATTAGACTAGATGACTATTAAGGAGGGACTACAGCCTGTAGCACCTTTCTCCCAAAAATACATATCCTGCACAGATGAAAGGTCCAATCTGTAGTGCTTGTAAAACGTAGAGGGGGAACTCCACGTTGCTGCCCTACAAATTTGCTCAATGGTAGCGCACCCTTTTTCTGCCCAGGAAGAGGCTACGGCCCTAGTGGAATGAGCTGAAAAATCCAAAAGGTACCTGACTGTGAATATGGCAGACCTATCGCTCTCTTGATCCACCTGGCTAAGGTACGGCTTGTGACTTTCGAGCCTCTAGTCTGACCCTGAAACTGAACAAAAGAGTTGTGGGGTTTTCCTAAAGCCCTTCGTAGATTCTAAATATGCACAGACACACCTTCTCATGTCTAAAGCATGAAAGTACTCTTCCCCCTCATTCTTTGGGTTCTGACAAAAAGAGGGGAGAACTATTTCCTGAGATTTATGGAATACCGAAACTACTTTGGGCAGGAATGCAGGATCCGGTTTGAATACAATTCTATCCTCCAGAATCTGAGTATATGGCAGGGAAGATGACAATTCGCCTGGCTTAATCTGTGCCTGCTGAGAAAGTCCGCCTGGTGATTCTCTGAGGCTTTCAGATGGACCGCTGAGAGAGAAAGAGCTTTCCCCTGTATTAGCAAGAAGATCCTGGATGCTAGCTGCATTAGCTGAGGAGATCTTGTCCCCCCTTGTTTGTTGATATAAGCTACTACCGAGGCGTTGTCGGATAGGATCCTGACATGTTTTTGAGGCAATGATGGGAGACTTTCCTTTAATGTGCACAGGACTGCTCTTAACTCCCTGGCATTTTGGGATTGAGCACTCTGGGTTTTTGACCAAGAGCCTTGGAAAAAACCCAAAACTGAATGGGCCCCCCACCCCCAAGGGCTTGCGTCGGTGGTTATTATTAGGGGGCCCTGCTTCAACCACTCTACTCCCTGACTCAGGTTCAGAGTTTTTAGCCACCAAGTTAGAGACCGGGTCACTGACCCCGGGATCACAATCTTGCGATCCAGGGATAGCAACCCCCCATCCCAATTGGACAAAATGTGCCATTGAAGTATTCTGGACCTGAATTGGGCCCATCTCACAGCAGGAATGCAAGCCGTCATCAGACCCAGAATAGACATTGCTTTTCTTAGGGACACTTCCTTGGCTCTGCTGAAGGTCCTGATTTGCTGCTGAATAGCTTTCCTCTTGTCTACCGAAAGATAAGATTTCTGCGTCTGGGAATCTAGTAAGATGCCTAGGTAAAACACATTTGGAGGTTGGAATCAGGGATGATTTGTCCCAATTTATTAACCAGCCGAGACTTGTCAGGGTCCCCAGGACTTCCTGTATTTGAGATATCAACACCTCTGGGGACTGCCCTACCAAGAGAAGGTCGTCCAGGTATGGGATTATAATGTCTGATCTTCTTATCTCTGCCATTTGCTTCGTGAAGAGCCTCGGCGCCTGCGATATCCAGAGGAAGTGCTCTAAACTGCAGATGGATAATCGATTCCCCCATCTTTACCGCTACCCTGAGGTATTTCTGAGATGATGGATGAATGGGCACGTGATAGTAGGCATCTTTTATATCTATTAAGGCCATCACACAGTTGGGGAACAGATGGAGGACTGTGGAGGAGATTGATTCCATCCTGAATTTTTGGTAAGTCAGATATTGGTTGAGACTCTTCAAATTTATTATCAGTCGGAATGTGCCGTTGGGTTTGGAAACCAAAAATAGGGTCGAATAGAAGCCCTCTCCTTGTTCGTTTTCTGGGACTGGTACAAGGACTGCCTTGCCCAGGAGGTTGTTTATTTCCTCCATAAGCGCCTCCTGTTTTGGAGAATGTTGGTTTATGGAAGTAATTTTTAATGTCCTGGGTGGTAGCCTTTTGAAGTCTAGGCGGTAGCCTTCCTCTATAATACTCCTTACCCAGGCGCTTGCGGTAATATTTCGCCATAGGGACCTTCTGGCTGAATTGGACAGTGCGGCCGCTCTAGCAGAAAGTCTCAATGCATCAGAAATAAAGTCTACTGCTCTGGACATGGTTGGTATAGCTTCCAGAAGCGGATCCCTAGGAGTCTTGTTCTCTATACAAGACTCTAGTTCCTCCAACCAAACTTTTAATGACCTTGCCACTGAATTAGTCGCTATATTGAGTTTAAAGGCAGAAGTGGAAGCCTCCCAATTCTTTCTTAAGTAGGCGTCTGCCCTTTTGTCCATGGGATCTTTAAGGGACCCTAAATCCTCAAACGAAAGAGCAGATTTTTTATTTATTTTTGCTACAGGGGCATCTACCCTTAGTACCTCCTGCCAAGCTGATACTTCTTGATCATCAAAGGGGTACTTTCTCTTGACCGCTCTAGGGATAAAGAATTTGTCGGGCTTCTCCTATTCACGTTTAATCAGGTCTTTGATACAACCCTGAATGGGGAACACCCTAGACTTTTTTTTGGCTTTAGGCTTTCAAACATGAGTTCTGGCCTAGACCTGGACTCCTTTTCCTCCTCCAGCTCCATTGTGGATCTAACCGCTTTTAATAGTAGATCCGTATCCTCCACTCTGAATAACGGCTTTCCTGTCAAATCCTCAGAGGAGGAATCTGAGCTTGCAATGGTGCCCTCCTCAGACTCAGAATCCGTAATATCCTCCACTATTGTCTGAGCCTGCTTATGTCTGGATGAGGTAGGCAGGTATTTTTTTTAAAGATGTTCCACAGTAGAACGAACTTCCTTTTTAACTAACTCCTGGATGCTTTGCAATAAAGATGGCGACTCGTCGGTTACTAACTTATCCAGACATGGTTGGCAACATGTCTTGGGGTAGGACGGGCCCAATTTACGCTTGCAAATTCCACACTCCTTAGCTCTTGTTTTGTGGGTAGCTTTTCTTGGAGCTTCTTTAACCTGCATTTAATAAAATAGCCCCAATCAGTCTAATTCTGACCACAATAATAACTTCCCAAAGGGAGATGGTGGGGGTTAACCCCTCTTACCCCCAGGAGTACCATGCTGGATTCAGAAAGCTGCTCCTGCCTGTCTGTGCGCAGTTGAACCTCCCCTTCTTCCTGCATGATGCTGCTTCAATGGAGGGAAGACCTGGCCGTCCGGTCAGGTATCTGCTTGCCGCTGCTCCCTCCATGCTGGCTGGCGTTCCCTTTTTCAAATGGGCCCGCAACGCCCACCATGTTTAGGCTCCTCCCCTTCTGGCCAGTGGAACACACGAGTCACTTCCGGTGCGACGCGCGCGTCCAGACTCGGCCTGCCGCACATGAGAGAAGATCCACCTCCCCCTCACGCCGGCTTGGCAAGGGACGAGGCAGCCCCCCTCCCCCCCATGGTGCTGAAAAAGGGGAGAAAAACGCGGGGCTTCTCAGCAGCTCCTAGTGGAAACTTACGCCGACAGGTACCTCCACTAGGTTTCAGTCCTTTTAACCCTAGAGGTCCTGCAGCCCCAAAAACAGACCTGAGAAGAAATCCTCCTGTCTCTGGCCAGGAAAGAACTGAGTGGTGGAAGGCAGTGGACCAATTTAAAGGGTTTCTACCACTTTGTTTTCACATAATTAGCTTTCAGACACTAGTGATCCGCTAGTGTCTGCTCTACCAAACAATCCTAATATAATAGCTTTTTGTGCAGCCGTTTCGCTAAAAAACTAACTTATATTGATATGCTAATGAGCCTCTAGGTGCTATGGGGGCGTCGTTAGCACCTAGAGGCTCGGTCTACCTTCACAAAATGCCGCCGCCCAGCGCGTCCCTCCAGCCCGCCCATCTCCTCCGGAATGCGATCCTGTGAGCCAGCGGACGAATTCTCGCGCATGCACCGTGCGCGTCTGTATTCAGCACAGTTAATGTCTGACCGCTTTCTGCACAGACATCTCCACTGCGCCTGTTCCTCGGAGCACTATGACGTCATCGGCGCAGGGGAGATGTCTGAGCAGGGAGCGGTCAGACATTCACTGCGCATAAGCCGAATACAGACGCGCATGCGCGAAAATTCATCCGCTGGCTCGCAGGGAGGATCGCATTCCGGAGGAGATGGGCAGGCTGGAGGGACGCGCTGGGCGGCGGCATTTTGTGAAGGTAGACCGAGCCTCCAGGTGCTAATGACGCCCCCATAGCACCTAGAGGCTCATTAGCATATCAATATAAGTTATTTTTTTTGCAAAACGGCTGCACAAAAAGCAATTATATTAGGATTGTTTGGTAGAGCAGACACTAGCGGATCGCTAGTGTAATTATGTGAAAACGAAGTGGTAGAAACCCTTTAAAGATCTGGGAAGTTCCTGTTTCCTGTCTGGAAGGGGGAGGATCTCTCACAGGTGCCGTCATGGGGCATAATGGAAACCCTTTTTTGTTATCAGAGGCCTTCTCTAGGTCATCCAAAACTGTTCCAAAGAAATAATCTCCCTGACACAGAATAGAGCAGAGTTTATTCTTTGAACCTGTGTCACCAGACCATCCCTTAAGCCAAATAGCTCTCCTTGCCGAATTAGATAGAGCCGCTGACCTTGCATTTATTTTAATGCATCCACAGAAGCATCCGAGATGAAGTCTACTGCTTTAACCCCTTAAGGACACAGCCTTTTTACACCTTAGGACCAGGCCATTTTTTGAAAATCTGACCAGAGTCCCTTTAAGTGCTGATAACTTTAAAACGCTTTGACTTATCCAGGCCGTTCTGAGATTGTTTTTTCGTCACATATTGTACTTCATGACACTGGTAAAATGGAGTAAAAAAAATAATTTTTTTTGCACCAAAAAATACCTAATTTAACAAAAATTTGGAAAAATTAGCAAATTTCAAAGTTTCAGTTTCTCTACTTCTGTAATACATAGTAATACCCCCAAAAATTGTGATGACTTTACATTCCCCATATGTCTACTTCATGTTTGAATTGTTTTGGGAATGATATTTTATTTTTTGGGGATGTTATAAGGCTTAGAAGTTTAGAAGCAAATTTTGAAATTTTTCAGAAATTTACAAAAACACAATTTTTAGGGACCAGTTCAGGTCTCAAGTCACTTTGCGAGGCTTACATTATAGAAACCACCCAAAAATGACCCCATCTAAGAAACTACACCCCTCAAGGTATTCAAAACTGATTTTGCATATGTTGTTAACCCTTTAGGTGTTGCACAAGAGTTATTGGCAAATGGGGAGGAAATTTGAGAATTTCATTTTTTTTGTCTAATTTTTCATTTTAACCCATTTTTTCCACTAACAAAGCAAGGGTTAACAGCCAAACAAGATTGTATCTTTATTGCCCTGACTCTGCCGTTTACAGAAACACCCAATATGTGGCCGTAAACTACTGTACGGGCACACAGCGGGGCGTAGAGTCTAAGGTGCGCCGTTTGGTTTTTGGAGGGCTGATTTTGCTGGACTGTTTTTTTGGCACCATGTCCCATTTGAAGCCCCCCCTGATGCACCCCTAGAGTAGAAACTCCCTAAAAGTGACCCCATCTAAGAAACTACACCCCTCAAGGTATTCAAAACTGATTTTACAAACTTTGTTAACCCTTTAGGTGTTGCACAAGATTTAATGGAAAATAGAGATACAATTTCAGAATTTCACTTTTTTGGCAGATTTTCCATTTTAATATTTTTTTTCCAGTTACAAAGCAAGGGTTAACAGCCAAACAAAACTCATTATTTATGGCCCTAATTCTGTAGTTTACAGAAACACCCCATATGTGGTCGTAAACTGCTGTACGGGCACACGGCAGGGCGCAGAAGGAAAGGAATGCCATACGGTTTTTGGAAGGCAGGTTTTGCTGGACTGTTTTTTTTTTTACACCATGTCCCATTTGAAGCCCCCCTGATGCACCCCTAGAGTAGAAACTCCAAAAAAGTGACCCCATTTTAGAAACTACGGGATAGGGTGGCAGTTTTGTTGGTACTAGTTTAGGGTACATATGATTTTTGGTTGCTCTATATTACACTTTTTGTGCGGCAAGGTAACAAGAAATAGATTTTTTGGCACCGTTTTTTTTTTTTGTTATTTACAACATTCATCTGACAGGTTAGATCATGTGGTAATTTTATAGAGCAGGTTGTCACGGACGCGGCGATACCTAATATGTATACAATTTTTTTTATTTATGTAAGTTTTACACAATGATTTCATTTTTAAAACCAAAAAAATGTTTTAGTGGCTCCATAGTCTAAGAGCCATAGTTTTTTCAGTTTTTGGGCGATTATCTTAAGTAGGGTCTCATTTTTTGCGGGATGAGATGACGGTTTGATTGGCATCTATTTTGGGGTGCATATGACTTTTTGATTGCTTGCTATTACACTTTTTGTGACGTAAGATGACAAAAAATTGCTTTTTTTACACCGTTTTTATTTTTTTACGGTGGTCATCTGAGGGGTTAGATCATGTGATATTTTTATAGAGCCGGGCGATACGGACGCGGCGATACCTAATATGTATACTTTTTTTTTTATTTATGTAAGTTTTACACAATGATTTCATTTTTGAAACAAAAAAAATGATGTTTTAGTGTCTCCATAGTCTAAGAGCCATAGTATTTTCAGTTTTTGGGCGATTATCTTGGGTAGGGTATGATTGTTGCGGGATGAGATGACGGTTTGATTGTTACAATTTTGGCGTACATGCGACTTTTTTGATCACTTTTATTACCTTTTTTGGGAAGTAAGGTGGGCAAAATTTCAATTTCATCATAGTTTTTTATTTTTATGGTGTTCACCGTTCGGGTAAAGTAACATGACCGTTTTATAGATCAGGTGGTTACGGACGCAGCGATACCAAACATGTGTAGGGAATTTTATTTTTTTCATTTTTTATCAGTGATAAATGTGTTTTTTGATTTTTACTTTTTTTTCACTTTTATTCACTTTTTTTTGACCCAGACCCACTTGGTTCTTGAAGATCCAGTGGGTCTGATGTCTGTATAATACAGTACAGAACAATATATATTGTACTGCACTGTATTTTACTTACACTGAACAGATCTATGCCTTTCAGCACAGATCTGTTCAGCACCATGGACAGCAGGACGCCTGAGAGGCGTCCTGTTGCCATGGGAACCTTCCCCGTCTGCTCAGAACTTCGCAGACGGGGAAGGGTAAGGAGGGGATCAGTCGGGGGGCTGTCTGGGGGCTCTCTCCCTCTCCATCAGGGGGCTGCGATGGGAGAGGGAGGGAGCTCCCTGCGCTGTTAACCTTTTACATACAGCGGTCCGTACGGACCGCTGTATGGAAAGGGTTAAACGGCTGACATCGCATCGCAGATGTCAGCCGTTTATACCAGGGTGCCAGCAATGTGCTGGCACCCTGGTATCCCCACTGAACACCAATGAATTTTCAAGGGGAGGCGGGCGGGGGATCGCAATCCCGCCTGCCGCACCGCCCTCCCCCTGCACCTCCCGCCACCATGAAAATCATTCGGGGGTGCAGGGGGGGGGGGGTGAATAAAACTTTTTTTAGGCACAGCAAGTTTCTGACCGCGGGGACCAGAAACTGCAGAAATCGCAGCAAACCGCAGGTCTGAATTGACCTGCGGTTTGCCGCGATCGCCGACATGGGGGGGTCACGGGACCCCCCCCCCGCGCATTTAGCCTAGGTGCCTGCTCAATGATTTGAGCAGGCACCGGGTTCCGATCACTGCCGGCCGGGCGGCAGTGATCGGAACAACACATGACGTACCGGTACGTCATGTGTCCTTAAGTACCAGGACATCATGACGTACAGGTACGTCATGTGTCCTTAAGAGGTTAAAGAGGACCTTTCATCTGGCAAAAAATTCTGAACTAAGTATCATGATATATACAGCTGCACCCAGGGATCTCACTGCACTTACTATTATCCCTGGGCGCCGCTCCGTTCTCCTGCTATGCCCTCCGGTATGTTCGGTCACAGTAGGCAGAGCTTTAGGGGACTTGGTTATAGTAGGAGGAGACTGCCCTTGTTCTCCTGGGCAGCATCTTCTTCTCCCAGGCTGTAGCCTCACAGCCTGGGAGGTTTTTATTTCTCCCAGGCTGTGAGCTCTGCGCTGCGATTGGCTAGTACTACAGCCTAGGAGGAGACGCCCAGGAGAACATGGGAACTCTCCTCCTACTATAACCAAGGCGGTCTATCAAGGGTGCTGTCATGGGCGGAAGGGAAATCATTACATAGCCAGTATTAAAACAGCAAGTTCTCAGAAACCAGACTAGTGTTTAAGTGACGGCTGCCCTTGGTGACAGGCAATATATGGAAACCACGAGCTAGTGCTCGATCTGTTGCAAAATTAAAACCGAAAGGTGCCAGAGAGAGACCCTATTAATGTAATCATTTGTCAGTAAATCTGCCCGTGTGGTGAAACCTAAGCCTGTAGGTGGCATAAACAGGCAGGCGGCTCCAGATTAATCAGATGATAAATACAGTGCATGGATATGCCCCAACTCTATACCAGGGATCAGCAACCTCCTGCACTCCAGCTGTGGTGAAACTACAACTCCCAGCATGTAAACTTACTGGGTTGTTCTCAGAGCTCCTATAGAAGCGAATGGCGCATACTGGGAGTTGTAGTTTCAAAATAGGCGAGTGCCAGAGGTTGCCGATTGCTGCTCTATACCAAATATTGGTTGGCTTGACAGAGGGTTAAGTGGTGCAATTTGGCATTTCTTTGGCCATTCCCTTTTTCAGACTAGGCACAGAAGCGCTCTCTAAAATCAACGCAATTTATGCCACAATGCAGATGCTCTAACATTAGTAAATGTGGACAGCATCTGCTGTTTTGATGAGAACACTGCAGCGCTATTCTAGGGGGGAAAAAGTGGCAATTGCGATGGAAGCTTCTTAGCATACAGCAGTACATAGTCTAAATTATGTGGATTGTACGCCCTGCAATAGCGTTAGAAAATCCATAGAATTTACAGCAGTGAAGTGGATAAAATCTCATCCATGATCTGCACACAACGTGGATTTTAATTCTGCAGCATGTCACTTTAACGGATATCTGCTGTAGATTTTTCCCTTTGGCGAGCAGAACGTAAGATGTGCAGCAAATCAGCAGCACCTTAAATTTCTCATCATAGTCAAGATCATCTGATCTCATAAACACAAAAGTGAAGAACTGCATATCAGCCTTAAAGGGGTATTCTGGTTGGTGAAGCTTATCCCCTATCCACAGGAGGGGATAATTATTAGTAGGGATCGACCGATTATCAGTTTTACCGATATCAGCCGATATTCAGTATTTTGACAGTTATCGACATCTATTTTGCAGTTATTCCAATAACGTATTGGGAACACAGATCACGCTGCTCTCAGCGCTCACCGTGTTCCCTCAGCAGCACAGGGGAGAAGGAAGCAGTGTCTCCTCCCCCTGTGCTGCTGCCGCCAATTAGAGGAGAGAGGACAAAAGAAGGGGAGGGGCTGTGGCCACCGCTCCACCAATGAAGATAAGTCTCTCATTAATTCATATGCAGGAGGCGGGAGCTGGCTGCAGAATCACATAGCCGGCTCCCAACCTCTATGAGCGGTAGCTGCGATCGTTAACCCCTTAGGTGCCACGGATCGCAACTACCGCTCATAGAGGTCGGGAGCCGGCTATGTGATTCTGCAGCCAGCTCCTGCATATAAATTAATGAGAGATTTCTCTTCATTGGTGGTGCAGTGCGCGCCCATCCCAGTATTAAAAACGTTGGTGGCGCAGTCGATCCCTAAATATTAGATTGTTGGGGGCCCCACCATTCACAAGAACGGGGCCCCATTTCCCCTGAAATGACCCAAGCAGCCATTTACACGTGCGCAGCCGCTCCATTCATTTGTTTGGGAGTTCCGGAGACAGCTGACTACAGTGCTCCGCTATCTTGGGAACTCCTACAGAAATTAATGGAGCAACCGCGTGCATGTGGGTGCAGCCTCTCCTGTCTTTTCAGGAGAGCTGCAGAGAATACGGGCCCCTGTTTTCGTGATCAGTGAACCCCCACCAATCTAATAGTTATCCCCTATCCTGTGGATAGGGGATAACTTTAACCAACCACAATACCCCTTAAAAGTGGTTGGCCAGTTTCACACATCTGTGGCATATCGCACCCCCAAAGTGAACAAGGGCACACCACACAAGCGTGGCCACCCTCAATTCACTTCTGTAAGAGTGCCAAAAACAGCCAAGTCTTTTTGTAACTTCCATAGGAGGACAGGAACGGGCAGAGATTTGCATAATCTAATGTGTCTTTTATGGCATTTCCCTGACAATCTCACAAAACCCTAAGGGCTGTTTCACACGAGCGGATGCCGTGCGTGGCATCCGCTCTGTGAAAGAGTGCCAAGACCCGATGCAGACTGCAGAGGCACGGAGCATTAACATGACTGATAATGCTCCGTGCCTCTCTGTGATCTCCTTACTACGAAATCACAGTTGTCACTGTGATTTTGTAGTAAAGAGGTCACAGAGGCACGGAGCATTATCAGTCATGTTAATGCTCCGTGCCTCTGCAGTCTGCATCGGGTCTTGGCACTCTTTCACAGAGCGGATGCCACGCACGGCATCCGCTCGTGTGAAACAGCCCTAAGGCTAGGACTACACGGCATCATTAGAATTATAGTCAAAAGTGTAGCACTGCAACAGTTACACAAAAATCCACTTGGATGTAATTTTTTGCGATTGGCGTGTTGCAGTGAGACACCATTGACTATTATAAAAAATGTTGCATGACTTTTCTGCAACAAATGTCGTCATGTAGCCCTAGCTAATTCATTAAATGCGATTTAATAATATTTTAATACTCCCCTTCCGCTCCAGATATATGGCAGGAAGAAAAAAAGAAAAAAAATTACATTACTCATAGGGTCCATTCACACGTCTGGGTGTGTTTTGCGGATCCGCAAAACACGGACAGCGGTGATGTGCGTTCTGCATTTTGTGGACCGCACATCACCGGCACTTAATAGAAAATGCCTATTCTTGTTCGCAATTACGGACAAGAATAGGACATGTTCTATTTTTTGGGGGATCGGAATTGTGGACCCGAAAGTGCGGATCCGCAATTCCGGATCCGGGCAGCACATCGCGCTTCCCAATAGAAATGAATGGGTCCGCAATTCCGTTCCGCAAAATGCGGAACGAAATTGCGGACGTGTGAATGGACCCTAAAATGAGAAATTTTACACAAAACAAAAAAATAAAAAAAATCCTGCTGACAAAGAAAACACCAAGACCGAACACAAGTAATGATTTTTCTCAGAAAAGCTAAGAACTCTAAAAATTTAACAGATCATTTTTTTTTTTTTTAGGGAGTCCATATGCAAAATATATTTACAAATATGCATAAAATCATTAAAAAAAAACAAAAAAAAAACAACAACACATTAAAAGCCATTAAAAGTAGAGGCTGAAGAATCAGTGTTTGCAAATAATGACCAGAGATCGAGTCTATGAAGTGACTGCTCCTTCATGTCCTCTGTACATTTAAGATCCTCTGCAGAGCAACAGGAGAATCCGAAAAACTCTGTCTGCAGGTCACTGCTCTGAAATAAACATTCAAGTCTTTCTTTGGATAAGCTGATGTCACAATCCTCCAGTGGGACAGACACCTTACAGGGAAGCTCCTCCGGCTTCTTCCGCTCCAATTGTTTTACTTTTCTGTGCAATTTACTGGGTGACGAGCTTTGAGGTAGGTGGCAACATGTATCTGACTGCCCCAAAGGACAACTCTTTTCCAAATCCTCGCTAGGTCCAGTTTTTACCATTGGTGGCGCTGCAGACACGCTATTAGCCTCCACCAATGAGTCGTCCATTTTCAGTCTTTTACTCGGGCAGCAGTTTGCAGGCTCAGCCACACAGTGTTGCTCATTGTCAGCAGTTTCCGACAGTTCCACTTCTATTAAGGTTTTAAAATCACCCTCCATTGGACTCAAGTCTTTTGGGACACTCCCATTATGATCTGGTGAAATGTTCATAGGCTCGGCGATTTGGGTGGGGGACACACTCATATGCGTGGGTGTAATGACTTGTGAGCTGAGCGGCTTGGAGAAGGAGTCCGTCACGCAGGTAATGCTGCACATAGACTGAGGAGGGCAGGGAGTGGTAAACATTGGTTCTGAATAACAAACCAGATTATTGACCAGAGAACAGGCGGCATCCGGGGGTTTTGTGGACTCTGTTTCTTGCACCACACCAGACTCCAGGTTGTGGACAGTAGAGGGGTTGGTAGGAACATGGTTAATCTGCGGCGGGAATTCTTTCTCCTCCTGTTTTACTGCAGCCGGAATAAATAATCCAGACCTGTAGATAAAACCACGAGAAAAGGATACAGTTCAGAAGAATACACTTATATAAATCTACGTACAATCTGTAGAGTAGTTTTACCAAGGAGTTTCCCCATCATAGTAAGTGGGGGGACATCACTATCGATTTGCAAGAAAAAAAAAAAGACAATGCAGCAGCACCCTGCAAATCAGATAAAGTACAACAATGCCATAGTCACAAAAATAATCATTACAAAAATTATGGTGCTAATGCTACGCTTATTTATAAAGTGAGATGCTTGGCCAATGCATTTTGTATAAAACCATCTGAGCCTGTCTGCCATACGTCAAGGCGATCTCTGTTAGACGGGTCCTAACACTAAATACTACCTGTTATGAGCCATAAAATTCAGTGAGTGTTGGATCCACATGCATGTTGGATCCACTCTGCCTTTTTCCATTTTTTGTGCCATAATGGCTTCCATTACAAGGGATGCAGGTACCAACATGCATGCTGAGCCCACTCTATACCCTTCCTGGTGCTAGACAGTAGGGATCGACCGATTATCGGCCGATATTGAGGATTTTGAACGTTATCGGTATCGGCATCTATTTTGCCGATATACCGATAACGTATGGGGAACACAGAACGCGCTGCTCTCAGCGCGTTCTGTGTTCCCTGCGCAGCAGTGCACAGGGGAGAAGGAAGCAGTGTCTCCTCCCCCTGTGCTGCTGCTGCCGCCAATGACAGAAGAGAAGACAAGAGGAGGGGAGGGGCTGTGGCCGCTGCGCCACCAATGAAGATAAGCCTTTCATTCATTCATATACAGGAGGCGGGAGCTGGCTGCAGAATCACATAGCCGGCTCCCGGCCTCTATGAGCGATAGCTGCGATCCGCGGTAGTTAACTCCTCAGGTGCCGCGGATCGCAGCTACCGCTCATAGAGGTCGGGAGCCAGCTATGTGATTCTGCAGCCAGCTCCCGCCTCCTGTATATGAATGAGAGACTTATCTTCATTGGTGGCGCAGTGCGCCCCCCCCCCCAATATTAATCATTGGTGGCGCAGTGCGCCCCCACCCCAATCCCGGCCAATAGTAAAAACATTGGTGGCGCAGTGCGCCCCCCCCACCCCCCCCCCCACCCAGTATTACTCATTGGTGGCAGTGGCCACAGGATCCCCTCTCCCCTGCTCCTCCGATCGGAGCCCCAGCTGTGTAAGCCTGGGGCTCCGATCGGTTACCATGGCAGCCAGGACGCTATTGAAGCCCTGGCTGCCATGGTAAGCTCCATGCTGCTGTGTGCACAAAGCACAGAGCAGCAGGGACAGTGTGAGATCCTATTCACCCTGATAGAGATCTATCAGGGGGAATAGGACAAGGGTTCTAGTCCCTAAGGGGGCTAAAAGTTAGTAAAAAAAAAAAAAAAAAAAAAAAAAAAAAATATTAAGTATAAATGAAAAAGACTTATAAAAAAAAAAAATACACATTAACAATAAACCAAAAAATACACATTAACAATAAACATATTAATTTTCAGCAGATTTGTGTAGGAATTTTTTTTTTTTTCTCAAAAATGAAAATTCCCAGAATATCGGTATAAATTATCGGCTATCGGCCTGAAAGTTCACAAATTATCGGTATCAGCCCTAAAAAAAATCAATATCGGTCGATCCCTACTAGACAGCTTCCAATGAATGTAGTGAGAGCAGGCTACAGCTTTATACTGAAAGTAATTAAAATCAGCCTATGGGGCAGACAGGCTAATCAGGAGTTCCGACTCGCTGGAGTGCCACATCTCCAGCATAGTAAATCTGCCAAAAAAAAAATTGGCCAAGCATCTCACTTTATAAATAAGCGTAGCATTAGCACCATAATTTTTGTAATGATTATTTTTGTGACTATGGCATTGTTGTACTTTATCTGATTTGCAGGGTGCTGCTGCATTGTCTCTTTTTCCTCTAGGTCTTAAGTAAGTGGTCTTCCACATCTGCATTTAGAGCTTTCCTTTCTTCTGATCCTTCATAAGAACAGAAAAATAATCTGTTTTATTTAGCACAGCAGATGTGGTCAGTTGTGAGGCATCAGTTATTTTGGATGGGAGGAAAATGTCCTCTCCCATCCAAAATAACCGATGTCTGACTAAACTGATGCTCAAAATAAGATGAATCATTTATTTCTTTAATTTTTCTGTTCGATCAGAAGGAAAGAAAGCTAAACAAAGATGTGAAAGAGACCTAGAGGTGTTTCTTCATATTCACAACCAGCAATAAATTTGATGCACGTTACAATCAAATCCATTCTTAACTCAGCCTCCAACGTCCAGCGTCTCTGTTTCAGGGTTGCTGAACCCACAGAGCAGGGTACCTTATATATTGCTTTCTGTGAAATCAGAGGTTATTCCCCTTGAAGAAACCAGATTAAGAGAGAAACTAAAGTCAGTGATGGCGGCAGAGTTCCAAAAATTGGATTTTTTTGTACTCACCGTAAAATCCTTTTCTCGTAGTAGGCATTGGGGGACACAGCACCATGGTATATGCCCAGCTGACACTAGAAACAAAAAAGTGTTGGCTCCACCCAGCTGGGCTATACCCCTCTGCTAGAGCAGAGAGAGTTCAGTCTGTACAAAAGCAGTAGGAACGTCACACCTGAACCAAAAAGAAAAAAAACAAGTCTTCAACTGAGGAAACCCGACAACCACTTAGGCAAACGCAGGGACCTCAAACAAAAAGAAACTCAAGAAGGGTGGGATCTGTGTCCCCCAATGCCTACTACGAGAAAAGGATTTTACGGCGAGTACAAAAAATCCAATTTTCTCGTGCATGCCATAGGGGGACACAACACCATGGGACGTCTAAAAGCAGTGCCCGAGGGAGGGAAAGAGAAAAACGCCATGCAGCCAATCTAAAGCACAGCTGCTTGCAGAAGCCAGGGAAGGAATATGGTAGAACTTAGAGAAAGTGTGAACTGACGCCCAAGTGGCAGCCCGGCAGACGCCTGATGACGCACTGCCCAGGAAGCCCCAACTGCCCTAGTCGAATGTGCGGTCAACCTGGAAGGGGGAGCACGGCCCTTCGCGACATAGGCCTCCTTGACGGCCGACCGAACCCAGCGAGAAATGGTGGCCTTGGAGGCAGGCAAACCTTTACGAGGGCCCGCCGGGACCACAAAAAGAGTCCGAAAGACGGAAGAGTTCCGTGAGGCGAAGAGCCCAAACAACAAGCAGGCAATGGAGGGATTTCTCCCTAGAGTGAGAAGGATTAGGGCAGAAGGAAGGACGATTTCCTCATTAATATGAAACGAGGAGACCACCTTCGGGAGAAAGGAGGGAACAGGGCGCAAAACTACCTTGTCCTGGTGAAACACCAGGAAGGGCGAATGGCAAGAAAGCGCCGCAAGTTCGGAGACGCGGCGGATGGAGGTAATGGCCACGAGGAAGTCCACCTTAAACGAGACAAACGACAGAGAGATCTCTGCCATGGGCTTGAAGGGCGATGACTGAAGGGCGTTGAGAACGAGATTCAGGTCCCACGGCTCCACCGGAAGGCGAAAGGGAGGAGCTCGGAGAGCAACACCCTGGAGGAAAGTCCTAACCTGAGCCCGCGAGGCCACAGGACGCTGGAAGAGGACCGAGAGGGCAGAAATCTGCCCCCTGAGAGAAGCCAGGCGCAGACCCTTCTCAAAACCGGCCTGAAGGAAGGCCAGAATGGTAGGGACGGAGAAACGGAGAGGGCGAAAACGCCCGGATTCGCACCAGGCAAAATACGCTCTCCAGGTCCGGTAGTAAATGCGGGCCGACTGGGGCTTGCGAGCGTGAAGCATCGTCTGGATGACAGTGTCCGAGAGACCACGGGACTTCAGGACCACAGTCTCAACAGCCACGCCGTCAAACGAAGCTGAGGTAAATTCGGGTGGAACAGAGGGCCCTGGGAAAGGAGATCGTGGCGCAGAGGAAGTCGCCACGGAACGTCGGCGAGCAGAAACACCAGATCTGTGTACCACACCCTGCGGGGCCAATCCGGAGCCACCAGGGCTGCCTTGAGACGCTTGAGTACTCGAGGCAGGAGTGGAATGGGGGGAAAAAAAGATACAGAAGGTCGAACTGAGACCAAGGCAGAACTAGGGTGTCGACCGCGAGAGCCTGAGGGTCTCTGGACCGCGCGACATAGCACGGGAGCCTGCGGTTGAGGCGCAACGCGAAGAGATCCACGTCCGGAGTTCCCAAACGGTGACAAAGTTAGAGGAACACTTCCGGGTGGAGTGACCATTCGCCCAGGTCGACGAGCTGACGACTGAGGAAGTCTGCCGCCCAATTGTCGAACCCGGGAATGTGTATGGCGGAGAGGACAGGAACGTGCTTCTCCACCCACCGCAGGATACGGGAGGCTTCCTGTAGGGCCATCACACTCCTGGTGCCCCCTTGGTGGTTCAGATAGGCCACGGCGGTGGAATTGTCCATCTGAACCCGGATCGGGAGACCGCGGAGACGTGGGGTCCAGTGAGACAGTGCCAGGAAGATTGCTCTGAGTTCGAGAACGTTGATCTGCAGGGAAGACTCCTGAACAGTCCGAAGACCCTGGACAGTGAGGGACTCGAAGACCGCCCCAAAGACACCGTCCGAGGATTCAGCCACCAGGAGAGATCCTGGCAAAGCTCGGGAGGGAGACGGGTCCGGCGATCGAGGCCTGCCGGGGACTTGTCCATGGCCTTGAATGAGGCCACCATCCTCCCCAGGACGCGCATACACATCCTGATGGTCAGAGAGGACGGGTCGCGGAGACGAGTCATCCCCGCCTGAAGAGAGGCAATTTTCTCTGGGGGAAGGAACACCGGCCCGAGGCGAGTGTCGAAGATCATGCCCAGAAAGGGCATCCTCCGGCATGGGACAAGAAAGGACTTTGAGTGGTTGATGAGCCACCCGAACTGGGCAAGAGCCGAGAAGGTGATGTGTAGGCTGGACAGGTTTTCCTCCAATGACGCAGCCCGGATCAGAAGGTCGTCCAGGTAAGGCACCAATGCGACCCCCCCTGGCACGGAGAAGGGCCACAAGAGGCGCTAGCACCTTTGTGAAAACCATCGGGGCGGAGGCCAGGCTGAAGGGCAGGGCAACAAATTGAAAATGAAGTGAACCTACCGCGAAGCGAAGGAACTTTTATGGGAGAGGGCAATGGGGACGTGTAGATAAGCGTCCTGAATGTCGATGGACGTAAGGAACTCATCCACCTCCAAGGAGGCGATCACCGACCGGAGGGATTCCATGCGAAAATGACGGACGCGGACGAAGTGATTGAGCGCCTTCAGGTCCAGGATTGGACAGACGAACAGTCCTTCTTGGGAACAGTAAACAGGTTCGAGTAGAAACCCTGAAAGCGTTCTGATTCCGGAACCGGAACGATGACCCCTAGAGAGTGAAGGGAACGAATGGCCTGAAAAAACTCGTCTGCTCTGGCGGAGGACCTGGGGGGCGACGTCAGGAAGAACAGTCCCGACAGAAGACCGGAAAATTCGATCTTGTATCCGGAGGAAACCACCTCCAGAACCCAAGCGTCCTCTACACTTGCTTGCCAGATATTCTGAAAGGCGAGCAAGCGCCCCCCCCACCTTGACCGGAGCAGAATCATGCGGAAGGTGGCTTTGTGGATTGGGGGCGAGCAGGTTTGGCATTGGCATGCCAAGAGGGCTTGGCCTTAAAGGAAGGCCTGGTGGACTTCTTGTCAGATGGGGAGGGGGGGGGCCCCGAAAGGAACGAAAGGACTGTGCCCGAGAGGACGACCCAGGGAAGCGACGGCGGCGAGGCTGGTTCTGGGAAAGAAGGGAACTTTTACCGCCAGTGGCCTCAGAGATGAGCTCCTTCAAACGCTTCCCAAAAAGCTTCCCACCGAGGAAGGGAAATTAGAGCCTTCTTGGAGGCAGAATCAGCCGCCCAAGAACGAAGCCAGATGGTGCGGAGAATGGCCACAGAGTTAGCGGCCGCACGGCCGGAGCGGTGGGCCAATTCCATAGAGGCATTGCGAAGAAACTTGGAAGCCTGATCAATTTGAGAGGCAAACACTGCCAGTTCCCCCTGGGCCGAGTCTGGAGGTAAGGCACGGACAAGCTGCTTTGCCCAGATAGCGCAGGCCTTGGCCACCCAGGAGGCGACAAACGCAGGACGGATGGCGGCACCTGCTGCCACGAACACAGACTTGGCCAGGGAGTCGACCCGTTTGTCAGCGGGATCCGACAAGAAAGCCGCGCCAGCCATGGGAAGGGTAGTAGCTTTCGCCAAGTGAGCAACCTGAGGGTCTACCTGAGGAGGAACCGTCCAGAGGTTGACGGATTCCTCAGAAAAGGGATAAGGAACATCCGAGGCCTTGGTAAGGTGAAGGCGCCGATCAGGGTGACGCCACTCCTTAGCCAGAAGTGCGTCAAGATCCTCGTGATTCGGGAAAACCACAGTGGAACGTCTAGAACGGCAGAAGGACACCTACTCCCGGGAGTAGGAAGAAGGATCGTCCTGCACATGGAGCACGTCCCAGACGGCTTTACATCGCCGTCAGAAGCAGAGGAGTCCCCAGGAGCGGCGGAAGCGGCTGAAGAAGAAATCTCGCCAGTCTCAGACTTATCCGGGGAAAGATCCGAGGAAGCTGAGGAAGAGTGGGACCCGGCCGAGACCGTACGAGGTCGCTTGCGGGATCGCGTGCCAGAGCGAGAACGGACGTCCCCAGCGGGGGAGTCCCTGCTAGAGGCGGCCGCAATCTGGGCAGGCAGACGGTCCAGAGACTGCGCCAGGGATTGGGAGAGGCTGGCAAGGTTCCCTATGGCTTGGGACAGGGTAGCAGCCCATTCCGGAAGGACCGACACGGAGGGCGGGCCTGGGGTTGAGGCACTGCGCGCAGAGGGAGTTAGACTGGCCGCATGGGAACTTCCTATTACACAGGGAACAGGCATAAAAGGGCCTGTTCCCTGACCGGACCCAGAAAAAAAAAAAACATGGGCCTCCATGCAAAAGCCCTGGCTCCAAAATGACCCCCAGGAGATAGGAGAAGTGCCACAGGCACAAAGAGGCTCAGGGAGAGCCTCTTCCGACGTCTTCAGGCGCAGCAATGACCACCCCCTCGGCGGACTCAACACGGGAGCCGTGGGTCTACCGGAATTCCACTGCGGAAGCAGTTCAAGTGGGGACTGGGTGGCTGCCAGGTACCTAAGTACGCGCCCGCAGGGGGGGCAACTAAAGTGGAACACGATGGAGCCACCCCTGCGGCAGGCCGAAACCTGCAGAGAAAAAATAAAATAAAAAATTAGCAGGATGACCTGCGAAAAAAAAAAGATACGGACACTAGAACTAGACTGATCTCTCCCGGCTCTAGCAGAGGGGTTATAGCCCACCTGGGTGGAGCCAACACTTTTTTGTTTCTAGTATCAGCCTCCTAGTGGCAGCTGGGCATATACCATGGTGCTGTGTCCCCCAATGCCATGCACGAGAAAGATTATTATTTTTTTAATTACGTCTCAATTTTATTGCAGTTTGAGAATGAATCCCTTTGCAGAGCTTTTCAACCAGTTGGGGGCTGATTGCACTTGTCCCACTTGTTTGTCTCTCAATCACAAGAAGATTGTGTGTTACCTTTTATTGTGGTGCTTAATACTGGAATAGGCCGGCGTGATTTATAAACTTTGCTCGTTAATCAGAAAGATTCCTGGCCGATTTGTACCCCGATATTCGGTGATCAGAAAGGTTTTATTTAAATGTACCGACTTTGGAGGGATTGTCTTTATTTGCTGCTTCAGGGTGTTGGACAGACTGAGCACTACACACCATTTATATACAGTCCAGCAAGTGACTGCCTGTGGGTCTGGATTCAGAAAACCTGGCAGCTACTGCAGAGGAAAAGTTACTGTATATATACTGTATTACATTGGCCGCTCAAATACATGGATGAGTTGGTAAAGGGGGGGGGGTTAAACTGAACAGGGACAAGGCTTGCGCCTTTAAAAGTTCTCTGTACGAAAAAGCTAAACGTCGGATCCGGTAATGCGCCGAAACAACGTTTAGCTTAAGGCCGGATCCGGATCAATGCCTTTCAATGGGCATTAATTCCGGATCCGGCCTTGCGGCAAGTGTTCAGGATTTTTGGCCGGAGCAAAAAGCGCAGCATGCTGCGGTATTTTCTCCGGCCAAAAAACGTTCCGGTCCAGAACTGAAGACATCCTGAACTGATTTCTCTCCATTCAGAATGCATTAGGATAAAACTGATCAGGATTCTTCCGGCATAGAGCCCCGACGACGGAACTCTATGCCGGAAGAAAAGAACGCAAGTGTGAAAGAGCCCTTACTCAGCTGAAGACAACACCCCCCCCCCCCCCCCCCCCCCCAATACAACCAAAGGACCCACAGCAAAAACATTTGTTAACCCAACTATATGGATTCCTCTACTATGCATATGTAAAGAAAAAAACATTTAATAAACACACAAAAATATCAAGCAGATTTTGGCATAATTAAATAGTTAAAAGAAAAATACCCTTGTGTCTCGTGTCTACATTTCGACCAGTCGACAAAGTCGAACTCGAATAATGTAATAAGATTATCCACATCTTGATAGTGGGGGCCCTGAGAGTAGTTCTTGTGCTGTGGACTCAGAAGGTGCTGCAAAAATATGGAGAGAAAAATGTTTAGGATGACACGTCTTCTAGAGCAGTTTCACTCAATTTAAAAGGGATTGTCCCATCTCGACCTTTCATGATCGAGTTTGGAATAATCATAGTAATTGACAACCAAGGGTGGCTGGAATTACAGAAACAGCCCAGTAACTCCCATAGCAGTAAATGGGAGCTGAGCAGACGTTTAACTAGTTCCCATACACTACAAAAAGGGACTCGCAGTAAGGCTAGGGTTACACGACGACTAAGCCCCAACATATGTTGCGCGACATTTTGTAATGCTAGTCTATGGTGTAGCACTATGGCGGCAACGCAACAGTCGCACAAAAATCCAAAAGTGGTTATAATGCACAGAAATAGTTAAACATGACATGCTTCTGTTTCCAAACAATAAAAAAAAAGGCAAACATTTTGTGTTAAAATACACATTAAAATGTTCATATTGAATAATAAAACGGTGGTACATCAGAAGTACTTACAGCTTCCAGGTCATCATATTTCTGAAGGCAGCATTCACAGTATCCACGTTTTTTCTGCTCCTTTAATTTATTGTGAGAAAGGTTTCCTTCTTCTTGCCCATGCCAAGTCTTATTTAAGCTAGAAAGAAAATACAAATGAAACATTCCTAAAAATATTCCATAACAGAAGATTAGCTCTCCTCCAGAAGGAAATACATTGTTTCTATTGGTGGAGGCCAATCCTTTACAATTACAACATGACTAAAGGGTGATTAAAAGGTTTGAAGGGTGGTCATCTCCAATACGTAGCACTAGAGCAGGGGTGCACAACCCGCATGCGGCCCCCGTCTTCCTGGGCAGAAGCACAGCTGTTTATGCGATAAGCTGTGTTTCTGCTGGCAGCGCTGCACGACCATGGATGACAGCTCCTGCACTGTAGAAGGAGCAGGTTGGGCCCCCCGCTGGAAGTGATAGTGAGGAAGCCGAGGAGAAGGCAGAAGAACTTTATCTGCGCTTCTGCCTTCTCCTCAGATAGATTAGCGGCTTGGGGCAGAGGAGCGCAGAGCTGCAGGGTCAGGAAACCCTGATCAGCTCTGCCTTCTACAGACCCCCACAGGAGGCTGGTTTCCCCTGTAACTGGGGATCCTTTGGATGCCCCAGTTACACAGTGGAAATAGTAAAAAAAAAAAAAAAAATCATTGTCTCCCAAAAAGGTATTTCAGTGACCTCTTGGGGACAAATTATGTGGAAAAAATATATATAAAAAAGTTAATAAAATACAAATGAAATAAGATATTGTGGCCAAAAAAAATTATTATTTTTTTAATTCAACCAAAACAGTCACCATTACCGCCCCATTCACGTAAAAGTATACATATTAACCAAGGGTTAACCAATGAGCTGCTTCCCCACTAGTAGGTTAAAGTGCTTAATGGTTAAGGCAGGGCCCCCATAACTGGGGGCAGGAGGTGGTAATAACCAGTGAGCGCCGGCCTCTGCGGTGAAGGAAAACACCGATTTATGAATAGGAGGCAGGATGGAAGGAAATGTCGCCACTTTTCCGGTAAAAATTATTTTTAACCTGAAACAAAAAGGTTCATACTTACCTGCTCTCCGCCGCTCCTGTCTTCTGCGCTGCCCCCATCTTCCGGTCCCCCCACTCTTTACACCTGTCAGTGCATGGCCATGGTCACGGTCACATGCACGGCTCCAGCCAATGACTGGCTTTAGCAGTGACACATCACCACTGAAGCCAGTCATTGGCTGGAGAGGTGCATGTGACCATAGCCATGCACTGACAGGTGTAAACAGCGCGGGCATCGGAAGATGGAGGCAGTGCGGCGGGAAGCAGGTAAGTATAACTTCAGTTTCAGGGGCTATGCTGCAGCACGATATTCGGGGCAATTAGTGGGGAAAAAAGTGTTCATAGGAGTGCCCTCATCTTATATCTGTCCGGTATAATCGTGCAGCTGATGAGTTGATAAAGAAGGAATCGTTTGTTTTTGTCGGCTGATTTGCATATTTTATCTGGATGAAAGGTTTACAATTATCGGCAGCACATCTCACCGTGTAATCAGGGATGGGCTGCCACTAATCAATATAACTAAATGAAGGCGGAATGACTGTGGTAGCGATCATTCCTCCCCAATCGCTTTGCATTGGCTTGTGTAACAGGCTGATGCAAATGAGCGCCGATTGACATGTTTTTTTATTTGCGACCCCTTGAAATAGAGCGATGTGACAATGTGGCCCTCAGACCAAAAAAAAGATTGTGCACCCCTGGCCTAGAGAAACAATGTATTGCCTACTGAAGAAAAACTAATTTTCATACCTTTCTTACCAGAGAGCATAGCCTGACCTAGTGTTGGGCGACATACCGGTATCCACGATATATCACGATAGCAAAAAAGGCATTCCGTCATGGAATTGCGTTATGGTCTGTGGTAACGGAATCCATAACGCAATTCAGTAAATACCACAACACGATCCTGCACACGAACTTCAAAATATGAAATTCGCTCATCCCTAATCGTGACATATATCGTTATTGCGATAAATTTCTTAATGTCGTTATCGTGGGAATATTTTTAATATCGCTCAAACTCTAGCCTGACCTCTCCACATCAGCTGGCGTCTTCAGAAAGTGGAACAAACAGTACCTTTCTAGAGGTATAATAAAAGCCTCCAGTATTAAAGAAATATGGTGGCTCCCTTCCTAAAACCGCACCACATCTGTCCAGAAGTTGTGCCCATTATTGCCACTCAGCCCTGTTCATTTCAACTGAGCTAAGCTTTGGCTCCAAAAACTGCAAGTGTGATTCTAGCCCAGTGCTCAACTCATTCAGCTCTGAACCAGGAGAATCCCTTTAAAGAGGTTTAGGGGTGGGAGAACGACTGTCAATAGGAGTCCACGACGGGGATGAGCTTCTTCCTAGAATCACCTAAAAATGATAGAAAGGCTCGTCCCTTTTGCGTCCTGCCATTGGCTGCCCCATCCCACACCAGGAATATCCACAAGACAAATGTGCATCAAATAGTGCAGATTTGCTGAAGATTTCTCTGTAGATTATACACACAAAAAACGGAACAACAAACTTACATGAACTGATTTTCTGCAGATTTAAAGGGTCTGCACCATAGGCCAATTCCCATAATGAAAATTTCTTCAGTGTGTGGATGAGGCTGACATTTATTTTTTTCCCTGTTTCTTTTACTGACATACATATAATATACAGCAGAAAGGGGAGTTTCTTTGTACTGAGCAAACACTATTGAAAACAACTCACTTTTGCTTAGTTTCCGTCCCTTTTTGAGCAGCAGCAGGTTTCTTATCCGCAGGACGGCAATGCTTAGAGGCGGGAGACTGAAATGATCGGAATAAGGGTAACACCAGATAGAGGGGTCTGTACTGGCTGTAAAAGATTATTATATTCCATTATTATAACTGTGGCATAGAGTATGGGCTTTAGATCTGTGGAATATAACAGCAACCTATTCCACCAGCAAAACACACAATTACTGAAAATGTATTGAGAATGCAGAGTACACAAGGAGAACCATGCTCAAAGACTGGGCATAAATACCATCACAAGTTAAGGCTCATGCACACGACCATATGCATTTTGCTGTTTGCAAAAAAAATACGGACGTCGTCTAGGTGTATTCCGTATTTTGTGGAACAGAACAGCTCTATCCTTGTCCGTAATGCGGACAATAGGACATGTGCTATTTTTTAACGTAACGGACATACAAACACTGAATGCACATGGAGTAACTACCGTTTTGTTTTTTTTGCGGACCCATTAAAATGAATGGTTTAAAAAAAAAAAAAAAGTTTGTGTGCATGAGCCCTTAACATGCATCAAGCCTGCTGTAGCCTATCCATTCTGCCACACATCAGTACAGTCTGTTCACACATGAAACGTGACTTCCATTATAAATGTAAACTACAGCACACCGTCAAATCAACTGCATGCCAGAAACCAACAATGTCCAACAGATCCCACCGACTTATATTGGGGTCTGTCGGGTTGTATCGCAATTCCAGTCCAAACTGCCAGGACTGCCGAAAGATGCGGCAGGGTGAACATAGCCTATAACATTGCAAATTAGTGTAATAAATACAAATACAACCTCTAAAGTACAATGACATGGCAGGCACACACTTCAGAAAACCTTTATAATCTTACAGATGTCTGTGCACAATAAGAACACCCACCAGCTGCTGTCTTCCACCTTGATGAATGGAATCTTCAGTTTCTGTGCTACAAAACAAAAAACTAAATTCAGTCTCAGTTGCCCTGCAATATTATAAAAAGATAGATATATAGATATAGAAAATGCAAAAAAAAAAATTTAAATAAAACACTGACCCTTTACTTTCCGTCGTGCTGGGCGTTTCGCCTGTTCAAAAGAAATATTGGATAATGTAAATTTTATCTACATGAAAAGTGTTTCTATTTCGGAAAAAATAAATCCACATTCGTTGAAAAACAAAGGGTGAAATCTGGATTAACATCTGAAACAAAATATCACAGAGGCATTATTCACATTTATGTCAGGGCTGCCATTATAGCTGGAACCTTGACAAAATGGATCTACTGTGTAACAGATCCCACGAACTATGGATCCTGCAAGTTTCTATCCTTGCTGTCAAAAACCAACAGAAACACCATAATTGTGTGTAAGTAATACGAGCAGTGTTTTCACCTGTCCCGCCATTACGTCATATTTTTGTATAGATCACAAAAACAAAGCATATATGCCATTTACATAGTAAAAAAAAAAAAAAAAATCTAGTGAAGTTAAAGTTTGCTTAACTAGTGGATTTGGCTCCACCTGGTGGTCAAAGTGTATAGCAATTATCACAGATAAAATGAATATAGAGGTAATGAGAGTTGGTGGTCAGGCATGCAGTCACGCTCCTCACTGCCAAATCACAGCAGCAAATAGAAATAGCTTTCTGAAGGGAAGAGAGCCATTTTTGTTAGCGCCTCTGCAGTGAGCACAAGGCAGAAAGCCATTTCTAATGGCTGTAGTAAACAGGGTCACTGCAGAGATCTGACTGTGGGGAAAGTGACAGAGCATGTGTGACCAGCTGTACTCAGCAGATGGAGGCTATACACTCTGATCATCAGACGGTGCCATACTATGTAAAGAAATGTCAATTCTCCAATGGACCTTTTTTTTTTTTTTAAATGACCAAGCGCTGTACATGTGCGGGGCTTTACAGGAGGACCCGTCACCGCTCCTGACATGCCTATTTTAATTAGCTTCATGCATTCCCCAAGTAAGAACAATTCTGGAGCATCTATACTTATGGCTGTATGTTGTGCCATTCCTTTATTAGGATACTTTCACACTGCCGTTTTCGGGTCCGCTTGTGAGATCCGTTTCAGGGCTCTCACAAGCGGCCCATAATGGATCAGTTCAGCCCCAATGCATTCTGAATGGATAAGGATCCGTTCAGAATGCATCAGTTTGGCTCCGTTCCGCTCTGGAGGCGGACATCAAAACGCAGCTTGCAGCGTTTCAGTGTCCGCCTGACTATGCAGAGCCAAACTGATCTGTCCTGACTTACAATGTAAGTCAATGGGGATGGATCCGTTTTCACTGACACAATATGGTGCAACTGAAAACGGATCCGTCCCCCATCGACTTTCAATGTAAGTCAGGACGGATCCGTTTTGACTTATTCTTTCAAAAAAAAAAAAAAAAAGTCTAAGTCAAACGGATACAAGCATTTGCATTAATCGGCGGGTATCCGTCTGTGCAGATACAAGACTGATCCGCACCGAATGCAGGTGTGAAAGTAGCCTTATTTGCACTATAAGTTATGAATGAATTGCTATTAGCCTTCAGTAAGGGTACAGAGGGGAGGTGACCAGATGGGAGGGTGTACTATACTGAAGGCTAATAGCAATTCATTCATAACTTCTAGTTGAGGAATGGCACAACATGTCAGGAGAAAGGTCCTCTTTAAAAGGAGTTTCCTGGTTTCGGATACTGATTACCTATCAATATCAGAACAGCAGGGTCAACTTGGAACAGCTATTTCTGAAACTCCCATAGAGGTGAATGAAGAGATGGCTGTGCTTGCCCAGTATCATCTCTCCATTCACTTCTTTGGGAGCTCTGGAAAAAGCATTGAGCAAGATTGGTCGGCTCTTTGCAGAGCTCCCACAGAAGTGAATGTAGAGTACAACACGCATGCGCCCTCCTTCGCTCTGGGGGCCCAATTCTAGAGATGGGTGCAAGTTCCAGAGGTGGAAACCACATCTATCTGATATTGGAGGCATATCCTGGAAACAGAAAGAAATAAGCATTAAAATGATCTACTTACTACAGTCTTTGTAGGAGCATCTGCTTGTTCCGGTTGCAAAGATCTCTTCTTTTGAGCTATATAGATTTTTGCTTCTACAAAAAACAAAAAAAAAAACACAATTTGTTAGGAGAAACTCGAATTCATAAAGCTAGGGTCACAGGATATAAATATATAATAGCACACTGTGCACTATTTTGTCTGGCAAAATGCCAGAAACCTGACAGACCCCATTTTAGCCAAGAGTCTGTTGGGCACCAGTGGTGTCTTGTCATGTGATGGGTCCAGTTTTACAATGTGAGGGGTGGAGGAACATCAATGCAGATGTGAACTAGGTCTTAGGCTACATTTACATGTCTGTGATTATAAGCCCAAACCAAGTACAGGTCAAATATACGCAGAATAGGTGCAAATCTTTCCATTAGGCCTCATGCACACGACCGTATGGCTTTTTCAGTGTTTTGAGGTCCGTTTTTCACGGATCCGTTGTTCAGTTTTTTGTTTCCGTTTCTGTTCCGTTTTTCCGTATGGCATATACAGTATACAGTAATTACATAGATGAAATTGGGCTGGGCATAACATTTTTTAATAGATTGTTCAGCCAAAAACGGAACGGAAACGGAAGACATACGGATGCATTTCTGTATGTGTTCCGTTTTTTTGCGGACCCATTGACTTGAATGGAGCCAAGCACCGTGATTTGCGGACAAGAATAGGACATGTTCTATCTTTTCACGGTACAGAAATACTGAAGCGGAATGCACACGGAGACACTTCAGTATTTTTTGCTGAACCATTGAAATGAATGGTTCAGTATATGTACCGCATACTGAACTACAAAAACGGCCAGTATACTGAAAGCAAAATACTGTCGTGTGCATGAGCCCTTACACCTCATCTCTGTGTAGGCTCCACCTTGGGTGTTGGCTCACAATCAACGATGGAATTCACTGACCAAACACTGACGTGTGAACTAGGCCTAAAGCTTCCTTTATGGGAACTGACAATCTGAGCAATTATGAGGAACATTGTGGTGGACACAAATTGTTTCTGAGCAGCAAATTGTCCTGTGAAAAAAGCAAACTGCTGCCGAGAAACAATGATTCTCTGTGGGGATGAGCGATCACAGCAGCATGTAAAATGCAGCTCTCACCTCCTCTGACAAGCAGGCAATTATCAGGAACCAACAGTTCATTCCTGAGAATTGGCTGCCAGGTTGGGTCACTAAATGGGCCTTATAGGAGGCATCCCATTAAGACAACTTCTCTCCTATCCACAGGAGATCTGTCTGGTTTGGACCCCCATGTTAATGGATCGGCAGTCAGGCATGCTCGTTGCTGCTCCATTCTGCACTACCAGAAATAGCAAAGTACAAGCACTTGGCCCTCTCCTGCAGTCCTATAGAGTTGAATGGAGTGGCATGAATGTCTACATATCTATCCTCCAGTCAGACCATACAGGAATGAATGTCCCTTACCATCCAAGTGTAAAATACGAACTCCCCAGTTCAATGCATTGGCCAGTATGCTGTTTTTTGGAAGAATTTCCTGTTAATAAGGAAAAAAAAAAAAATCTAATGTTATATTACGGTTAGTTCTGGAGGATAAACTTTCAGCCACTGACAAGAGACGTGTACAAATAAATATTTCTTCACATGGGCCAAGAGTCAAAAAGAAATACTATTAAAAAAAATTGATAAAAGGCTTGTTTACTGACTCACCTGTTCCTTTATCACTTTTTTAAGCAAAGACTTCCCTCTGCTTACATCTTCCTGTAAAAAGAATGCCATCAGAAGATCAATAGAAATAAAATAGGAATAATCAGCCATTACAAACCCCTGACAACAGCCATTTTTTGAGAAAGGACTAAATTTTCTATACAAAACTGATGTGATCGACATCAAGCATAAAAATACTTTAAATGATGAAAGCTATACCCCATTACATTAGATTACAAAAACAAGGTTTCTTTCCTCAAGAAAAATCATCGATCAGGGCCACGCAGCCTTTTCCTCCCTGCCCTAATTTTATTTATTTTTTACCTTTTCGTTTACACAGCCATGCAAGGGTTTGTTTTTAGCAGGACAAGTTGTACTCTCTAAAGGCGCCATTTAATATTCCATAAGATGCATTGAGAAGCTAGATATAAATATCGGTTTGGATTACAGGTTTCCTTTTACTGCATTCACAGGGCAGTAAAATTAAAAACACATTGCCTTTATTCTGTGGGTCAATACGATTGCAGGGATCCAAGTGTATATACCGTACTTAAAAAAAAAAAAAAAAAAAAAAAAAAAAGTATGCTTTAAAGGAAAATTTGGAAAGAGGATTTGTGTTGCCATATTGACACCATCTTTCCATCTACAGATCTGTATAAGGGCTCTTTTTGCAGGGCGGAGACAGCCAAGGCACGGTCCGATCAGCTATTGTTCAATCACCAACTACCCTCCATGCGATCAAGGGGACATACAAGCAGACCAGAGGTCAAGAGATCTAGTAGGAGTGCGATACTTGCGTCATTCTCTCAGCTTCTGACTTGCGTATCTTCAGGTACCCACATTCCCACCTAGCAACTTGTGTTCCAACCTGGTGAGTGCCATTTATCAGGGGTTAACTTGGGCGTTGTGGTGTATCAGCAAACGGTATTGGTAGTTAGCGCAGACCTCTTTTTGCTTTTAGTCATTGTGATTTATTACTGCAGGTTGCGGTATCGGCGCCTGCAATTATTTTACTCAGAACTATAGGTTTCATTGATACCTTTCTGGGTTATGTATGACTGATTATCTTTTTTCCTTTCGCTAGGGCGTTCACTGTATGGGATAAATACTTTTATAGTCCGGGCATTTTCAGACCTGCCGATACCAATTATGGTTATTTAACATGCAATTGTTAGATTGGTGACATCATAGACTGCAATGGTTTATCATTGCAATCAATGTGAAATTGCTATGTTCCTATTAAACCCTGCCATAGGAAGAACTTGATAGGAAAAGGAGACTTTTGTATTACTTACCAGTAAAGTCTCTTTCTCGCTCTTCCTTGGGGGACACAGGAAACCATGGGTATAGCTCTGCTCCCTAGGAGGCGTGACACTAAGTGAAAGCTGTAAGCCCCTCCTCCATCAGCTATACCCTTCAGCCTGGAGAAGAGACTGCCAGTTGCGTGTCCAAGTAGTGAAAGATAACCACCAACCGGAAAAAAGAACTGTCGAGCCCCAACGGGGGCAACCAAGCCGGAACCACAACTGTAAACCCAAATGAAGGGCGGGTGCTGTGTCCCCCAAGGAAGAGCGAGAAAGAGACTTTACTGGTAAGTAATACAAAAGTCTCCTTTTCTCGCCCATATTCCTTGGGGGACACAGGAAACCATGGGACGTTCCAGAGCAGTCCCAGAAGGGAGGGACCAGAACAAACTAGACCAACACCAGAGGCATCAATCAACTGCCGCCTGCAACACCAGACGGCCTAAAGCAGCGTCAGCCGACGCATGAGTATGCACCCTGTAGAACTTGGTGAAGGTGTGCAAGGAGGACCAAGTGGCCGCCTTGCAAATCTGCTCCGTAGAAGCCCGATTTCTCTGAGCCCAGGAAGCCCCGACCGCTCTAGTGGAATGAGCGGTAACACCGAGGGGCGGAACCTTGCCCTTGGCGAGATAAGCCTCAGTAACAGCCATCTTGACAAAACGGGCGATAGCAACTTTGGATGCCGCCAACCCTCTGCGCGACCCCTCCGGAACCACAAAGAGCGAGTCAGTACGCCTGAAAGAGCTGGTTACCTCCAGGTAAACCTTGAGCGCCCTGACAACGTCCAGGCGATGAAGCTCCCTCTCCCTAGGGTGGGAAGGGGAAGGACACAAAGAGGGGAGAACGATGTCCTCGTTCAGATGAAAGGCGGAGACCACCTTAGGAAGGAAGGAAGGGACCGGACGAAGAACTACCTTGTCCTGGTGGAACACTAGGAAAGGTTCCAGACAGGAGAGTGCAGCCAATTCGGACACCCTCCGAAGAGAGGTGACGGCTACAAGGAAAAAAAACCTTGCAGGACAGAAGTCGCAAGGAAACCGTCCGCAGAGGCTCGAAAGGAGAAGCCTGGAGCGCTGAGAGAACCAGGTTCAGGTCCCAGGGCGGTACCGGAGGCCGGTACGGGGGAACCGCGTGAGCCACGCCCTGAAGGAAGGTCTTGACAGGACCAAGGGGGGCCAGTGGGCGCTGAAACAAAATGGACAGCGCAGACACCTGACCCTTCAAAGAACTAAGACCCAGACCTTGGGCAAGTCCGCTCTGCAGGAAGGACAAAACGGTGGGGAGAGAAAAGCGGAGCGGAGGAATCCCCAGATCGGCACAGAACCCCAAATAGGTCCTCCAGGTCCTATAATAGATCCTAGAAGAGGACGGCTTGCGGGCACGGATCATGGTGCGGACGACGTCCGCAGAAAAACCCCTACGTGTCAGGACGGTGGTCTCAACAACCACGCCGTCAAACGTAGGGACCTTAACCACCTCAGCCCCCAGTGCTTAAACACCCTGAAAGACCAGGCCACTTTTTACACTTCTGACCTACACTACTTTCACCATTTTTTGCTCGGTCATGCAACTTACCACCCAAATGAATTTTACCTCCTTTTCTTCTCACTAATAGAGCTTTCATTTGGTGGTATTTCATTGCTGCTGACATTTTTACTTTTTTTGTTATTAATCGAAATTTAACGATTTTTTTTGCAAAAAAATGACATTTTTCACTTTCAGTTGTAAAATTTTGCAAAAAAAACGACATCCATATATAAATTTAGCTCTAAATTTATTGTTCTACATGTCTTTGATAAAAAAAAAATGTTTGGGTAAAAAAAAAATGCTTTGGGTAAAAGTTATAGCGTTTACAAACTATGGTACAAAAATGTGAATTTCCGCTTTTTGAAGCAGCTCTGACTTTCTGAGCACCTGTCATGTTTCCTGAGGTTCTACAATGCCCAGACAGTACAAACACCCCACAAATGACCCCATTTCGGAAAGTACACACCCTAAGGTATTCGCTGATGGGCATAGTGAGTTCATAGAACTTTTTATTTTTTGTCACAAGTTAGCGGAAAATGATGATTTTTTTTTTTGATTTTTTTTTCTTACAAAGTCTCATATTCCACTAACTTGTGACAAAAAATAAAAACTTCCATGAACTCACTATGCCCATCACGAAATACCTTGGGGTCTCTTCTTTCCAAAATGGGGTCACTTGTGGGGTAGTTATACTGCCCTGGCATTCTAGGGGCCCAAATGTGTGGTAAGGAGTTTGAAATCAAATTCTGTAAAAAATGACGAGTGAAATCCGAAAGGTGCTCTTTGGAATGTGGGCCCCTTTGCCCACCTAGGCTGCAAAAAAGTGTCACACATCTGGTATCTCCGTATTCAGTAGAAGTTGGGGAATGTGTTTTGGGGTGTCATTTTACATATACCCATGCTGGGTGAGATAAATATCTTGGTCAAATGCCAACTTTGTATAAAAAAAAATGGGAAAAGTTGTCTTTTGCCAAGATATTTCTCTCACCCAGCATGGGTATATGTAAAAAGACACCCCAAAACACATTCCCCAACTTCTCCCGAGTACGGAGATACCAGATGTGTGACACTTTTTTGCAGCCTAGGTGGGCAAAGGGGCCCATATTCCAAAGAGCACCTTTCGGATTTCACTCGTCATTTTTTACAGAATTTGATTTCAAACTCCTTACCACACATTTGGGCCCCTAGAATGCCAGGGCAGTATAACTACCCCACAAGTGACCCCATTTTGGAAAGAAGAGACCCCAAGGTATTCGCTGATGGGCATAGTGAGTTCATGGAAGTTTTTATTTTTTGTCACAAGTTAGTGGAATATGAGACTTTGTATGAAAAAAAAAAAAAAAAAAAAAAAAAAAATCATCATTTTCCACTAACTTGTGACAAAAAATAAAAAATTCTAGGAACTCGCCATGCCCCTCACGGAATACCTTGGGGTGTCTTCTTTCCAAAATGGGGTCACTTGTGGGGTAGTTATACTGCCCTGGCATTTTCCAGGGGCCCTAATGTGTGGTAAGTAGGTAAATGACCAGTGAAATCCGAAAGGTGCTCTTTGGAATATGGGCCCCTTTGCCCACCTAGGCTGCAAAAAAGTGTCACACATCTGGTATCTCCGTACTCGGGAGAAGTTGGGGAATGTGTTTTGGGGTGTCTTTTTACATATACCCATGCTGGGTGAGAGAAATATCTTGGCAAAAGACAACTTTTCCCATTTTTTTATACAAAGTTGGCATTTGACCAAGATATTTGTCTCACCCAGCATGGGTATATGTAAAATGACACCCCAAAACACATTGCCCAACTTCTCCTGAGTACGGCGATACCAGATGTGTGACACTTTTTTGCAGCCTAGGTGGGCAAAGGGGCCCATATTCCAAAGAGCACCTTTCGGATTTCACTCGTCATTTTTTACAGAATTTGATTTCAAACTCCTTACCACACATTTGGGCCCCTAAAATACCAGGGCATTATACCTACCCCACAAGTGACCCCATTTTGGAAAGAATAGACCCCAAGGTATTCGCTGATGGGCATAGTGAGTTCATGGAAGTTTTTATTTTTTGTCACAAGTTAGTGGAATATGAGACTTTGTATGAAAAAAAAAAAAAAAAAAAAAAAAATCATCATTTTCCACTAACTTGTGACAAAAAATAAAAAATTCTAGGAACTCGCCATGCCCCTCACGGAATACCTTGGGGTGTCTTCTTTCCAAAATGGGGTCACTTGTGGGGTAGTTATACTGCCCTGGCATTTTCCAGGGGCCCTAATGTGTGGTAAGTAGGTAAATGACCAGTGAAATCCGAAAGGTGCTCTTTGGAATATGGGCCCCTTTGCCCACCTAGGCTGCAAAAAAGTGTCACACATGTGGTATCTCCGTACTCGGGAGAAGTTGGGGAATGTGTTTTGGGGTGTCTTTTTACATATACCCATGCTGGGTGAGAGAAATATCTTGGCAAAAGACAACTTTTCCCATTTTTTTATACAAAGTTGGCATTTGACCAAGATATTTATCTCACCCAGCATGGGTATATGTAAAATGACACCCCAAAACACATTCCCCAACTTCTCCTGAGTACGGCGATACCAGATGTGTGACACTTTTTTGCAGCCTAGATGCGCAAAGGGGCCCAAATTCCTTTTAGGAGGGCATTTTTAGAGATTTGGATACCAGACTTCTTCTCACGCTTTGGGGCCCCTAGAATGCCAGGGCAGTATAAATACCCCACATGTGACCCCATTTTGGAAAGAAGACACCCCAAGGTATTCAATGAGGGGCATGGCGAGTTCATAGAAATTTTTTTTTTTTGGCACAAGTTAGCGGAAATTGATATTTTTTATTTTTTTCTCACAAAGTCTCCCGTTCCGCTAACTTGGGACAAAAATTTCAATCTTTCATGGACTCAATATGCCCCTCACGGAATACCTGGGGGTGTCTTCTTTCCGAAATGGGGTCACATGTGGGGTATTTATACTGCCCTGGCATTCTAGGGGCCCTAAAGCGTGAGAAGAAGTCTGGAATATAAATGTCTAAAAAATTTTACGCATTTGGATTCCGTGAGGGGTATGGTGAGTTCATGTGAGATTTTATTTTTTGACACAAGTTAGTGGAATATGAGACTTTGTAAGAAAAAAAAATAATAATTCCGCTAACTTGGGCCAAAAAAATGTCTGAATGGAGCCTTACAGGGGGGTGATCAATGACAGGGGGGGTGATCAATGACAGGGGGGTTGATCAATGACAGGGGGGTGATCAATGACAGGGGGGTGATCAATGACAGGGGGGGTGATCAATGACAGGGGGGGTGATCAATGACAGGGGGGGTGATCAATGACAGGGGGGTAATCAATGACAGGGGGGTAATCAATGACAGGGGGGTGATCAGGGAGTCTATATGGGGTGATCACCACAGTCATTGATCATGCCCCTGTAAGGCTTCATTCAGACGTCCGGATGCGTTTTGCGGATCCGATCCATCTATCAGTGGATCCGTAAAAATCATGCGGACGTCTGAATGGAGCTTTACAGGGGGGTAATCAATGACAGGGGGGTAATCAATGACAGGGGGGTGATCAGGGAGTCTATATGGGGTGATCACCACAGTCATTGATCACGCCCCTGTAAGGCTTCATTCAGACGTCCGGATGCGTTTTGCGGATCCGATCCATCTATCAGTGGATCCGTAAAAATCATGCGGACGTCTGAATGGAGCTTTACAGGGGGGTAATCAATGACAGGGGGGTGATCAATGACAGGGGGGTGATCAGGGAGTCTATATGGGGTGATAACCACAGTCATTGATCATGCCCCTGTAAGGCTTCATTCAGACGTCCGGATGCGTTTTGCGGATCCGATCCATCTATCAGTGGATCCGTAAAAATCATGCGGACATCTGAATGGAGCTTTACAGGGGGGTGATCAGGGAGTCTATATGGGGTGATCACCACAGTCATTGATCATGCCCCTGTAAGGCTTCATTCAGACGTCCGGATGCGTTTTTCGGATCCGATCCATCTATCAGTGGATCCGTAAAAATCATGCGGACGTCTGAATGGAGCTTTACAGGGGGGTAATCAATGACAGGGGGGTGATCAATGACAGGGGGGTGATCAATGACAGGGGGGTGATCAGGGAGTCTATATGGGGTGATAACCACAGTCATTGATCATGCCCCTGTAAGGCTTCATTCAGACGTCCGGATGCGTTTTGCGGATCCGATCCATCTATCAGTGGATCCGTAAAAATCATGCGGACATCTGAATGGAGCTTTACAGGGGGTTGATCAATGACAGGGGGGTAATCAATGACAGGGGGGTGATCAGGGAGTCTATATGGGGTGATCAGGGGTGATTAGGGGTGATCAGGGGCTAATAAGGGGTTAATAAGTGACGGGGGGGGGGGGTGTAGTGTAGTGTAGTGGTGCTTGGTGGGACTTTACTGAGCTACCTGTGTCCTCTGGTGGTCGATCCAAACAAATGGGACCACCAGAGGACCAGGTAGCAGGTATATTAGACGCTGTTATCAAAACAGCGTCTAATATACCTGTTAGGGGTTAAAAAAAAACACATCTCCAGCCTGCCAGCGAACGATCGCCGCTGGCAGGCTGGAGATCAACTCTCTTACCTTCCGTTCCTGTGAGCGCGCGCGCCTGTGTGCGCGCGTTCACAGGAAATCTCGCGTCTCGCGAGATGACGCGTATATGCGTCCACTCGGAATGAATCAACCACCTCCAGGACGCGTCTGTGCGTACAGCGGTCCGGAGGTGGTTAAACGCGGGTGGAAGATCGGTCCCTGAGAGAGAAGATCTTCCCTGGCGGGCAGCGGCCAGGGCGCGTCTGCCAGGAGCAGCATGAGGTCGGCATACCAAGACCGGCGGGGCCAGTCCGGAGCGACCAGAATCACCGAGACGCCTTCCGCCGCGATCTTCCGAAGGACCTTGGGCAGGAGTGGGATGGGAGGGAATATGTATGGACGCGCGAAGCCTCGCCAAGGAAGAACGAGGGCGTCGGCTCCGCAAGCTCCCGGATCCCTGGCCCTGGACAGATAGGCGGGGACCTTGTGATTGAACTTGGAGGCCATGAGGTCCACGTCCGGTATGCCCCAACGAAGGCAAATGGCCTCGAATACCTCCGGGTGAAGAGACCACTCGCCGGGGTCGACAGTGGTGCGACTGAGGAAGTCCGCCGCCCAATCGTCCACCCCTGGAATAAAAATTGCCGATAGGGCCGGGACGTGGGCTTCCGCCCAACGGAGAATGCTGGAGACCTCCCTCATTGCAGCAGCGCTGCGAGTGCCCCCCTGGTGGTTTATGTACGCCACAGCCGTGGCGTTGTCCGATTGTACACGAACTGGATGACCCTTCAACAGATGAGTCCAGTGTCGTAGAGACAAAAGGGCCGCTCTCAGCTCCAGGACATTGATCGAGAGTTTGGACTCCAATGGAGACCAAATGCCCTGGACGGATCGGGGAGGAAACACGCCTCCCCAGCCCAAGAGACTGGCATCGGTTGTAACCACCAACCAGTTGAGTGGCAGAAAAGACCTGCCCAGAAGAGGGGACTGTAACCACCAGCGGAGAGATGACCTCACCGGAGGCGATAGATGGAAGGGATGATCCAGAGACTGCGGCGATTTGTCCCAGGAGGAGAGGATCGCCCGTTGGAGAGGGCGGGAGTGAAACTGCGCAAACGGGATCGCCTCGAAGCAGGCAACCATCTGCCCCAAGACCCGCATGCAGAAGCGGAAGGACGGTCGACGGTGGAGAAGGAGACCCCGAACCGCCCCACGGAGGATCAGACGTTTTTCCGAGGGAAGACGTACTTCCGCCGCTCCCGTGTCTAAAAGCATTCCCAGGAAGACCAGTTGTCTGGAGGGGGGGAAGGGAGGACTTGGGGAAGTTGATGACCCAACCGAACCTCGTCAGAGTCTCTAGAGTGAGATCCACGCTGGCAACCGCTTGAGAAAGGGACGGAGCCTTGATGAGGATATCGTCCAAGTACGGTAGCAGAAAAACACCCCTGGAACGGAGTAAGGCCAAAACCGGGGCCAGGACCTTGGTGAACACCCGGGGGGCTGTTGCCAGCCCAAAGGGAAGGGCGACAAACTGGAAGTGGAGGTCCCCCACGGCGAATCGGAGGAAGCGATGGTGACACCGGGCTACCGGAACATGGAGGTAGGCATCCTGTATATCGATGGAAGACATGAAATTTCCCTGCTCCAGGGAAGCCACCGCGGAACGGAGGGACTCCATCCGAAACCGTCGAAGGAGGAGAAAACGGTTGAGCTTTTTGAGGTCCAAAATGGGCCGCACGGAACCTCCCTTCTTGGGAACTACAAAGAGGTTCGAGTAGAACCCTTGGAACCTTTCCTCTAGAGGAACGGGGGTAATCACCCCCCTGTCCAGTAAGGCTTGAACGGCCGCGGAGAACGCAACCGCGCGTTTCGGGTCCCGTGGCGGGAGCGAAAAAACCGATCTGGAGGGAAGGATGCAAATTCGATTTTGTATCCGGAGCACACAATTTCGAGGGCCCAGGCGTCTGAGACGTGAGCCAACCAGATGTCCCTGAAAAGGAGGAGCCGGCCCCCCACCCGGGTGGGTGGGGGCGCGCCTTCAGGCAGAGGATTGCTTTGCTGCGGGTGTGCGGGCAGCCTGCGGCTTGCGCCAGGAGGGCTGCGCCCGAAAAAACGGCTTCCTATGCTTGTCCTGGGGAGGAGCCGAAGCGGCAGCTGTGGTGGGAGCCCCAGAGGCCCTGCGGGAGGCCCGAAAGCGAGACGCACCAGGGCGTCCGCGGGGGGCGCCCCTGGCTTGGGGTTGAGGAAGATGGGTGCTTTTACCACCCGTGGCCTCCGAAATAAGTTCGTCTAGGCGGACCCCGAAAAGGCGGGAACCCGCAAACGGTAGCCCCGCCAAGGAACGTTTGGAGGCAGCGTCCGCTTTCCAAACCTTCAGCCAGAGCTCCCTCCTGACGGAAACTGCCAGGGCGGAGGAGCGTGCAATAAGGGCTCCCGCATCAAGGGAGGCCTCACAAACAAAATTCCCGGCCCGAACAATAAGCTGGGCCAAGGAACGCAGGTCCTGGATGGGGACGTCCGAGTCCAACTCCTGTTCCAGCTGCGCACCCCAAGCAGAGATTGCTTTCCCTGCCCAAGCAGAGGCAAAAACCGGTCTGAGAGCAGAACCGGAGGCAGCAAAAATGCCCTTAGAAAGGGTCTCCATGCGACGGTCCTCCGCTGACTGAAGAGAGGACCCGTCGGGAACAGGGATGGCCGTGTTCTTTGACAGCCGGGCCACAGGGGGGTCCACCTTGGGTGGGGAAGACCATGTGGCCACGACATCGGCTGGAAAAGGATAACAAATGTCCAGCTTCTTGGGGTTGACAAAAACGGGCGTCCGGGCGAGCCCAAGCCTTAGACACCACAGAGGAGAAATCAGAGTGGATTGGAAAGACTTTTGAGACCTGCCTGGGTCTGATAAATGAGACGCTAGCTGCGTCCGAGCTAGGGGGATCATCCTGCACCTTAAAGGTGTCACGAATATCAGAGATGAGTTGACCCATCGCTGAGGCTAGCTTGGACGGCAGGGCCGAGTCCATTTCCAAATCTGAAACCGCCAATTCACCTTCAGAGAGCGAATCCTTTGGAGAGGAGAGGCTCGTCTGGGTGCGCACGCGTGGCGGGGAGAGGGAGGCATCCGAGGAGGAGGCTCGCTCTACTCTAATACGCTTCTGAGAGTGCCTAGCTCAGGAGGGGTCACTAAAAGAGAGTGAACCCGCTGCAGCGGCAGAAGCAGTGGACCCGGAGGGCGCGACAATCAGAGAGGCGTCCTGCGGGGTAGGTGGCCTGTCTATTAGGCGGCCCACGACATGAGTGAGGCTTTCCACGGCCTGGGACAGGGATCTAGCCCAGTCAGGCGGGTCAGAGGCAGCAGGGAGCGACACAGCGGGCGACTGAGGCTGCGGTGGAGCTCGGCATGCAGTACAGTGCGGATCAGACTGCCCCCGGGGAAAGGGTTCCCTACAAGCAGTACAGGCATGGTACCAAGGCTTGGCGGCTGTAGAAGGGTCTGACATGGTGGAACAAAGATGTTGCACTTAAAGTGGGAGACCCCAAGGAAAGGAACGGGGATAACACCCAAGCGACAGTACTGTGGCACGGAGGGGGTTAAAAGTCCTACCAGACCCGGATGATGCAAGCGGCAGCGGTAAGGGGAACAGACTGAGGAGGCTGTGGAGGAGAGGCAGCAGCACCGGCTTCGGATCGCACTGCAGAGAGGATTCCACGCAGCACTGTGCGATGAACCCGGAAGTAGCGGAGCGCATGTAGGAAGCTCCGCCCCCTCTCTGCCGCTCCGAAGCAGAGCCGCGCGCGGCAAAATGATTTTAACCCCCAAGGATGATGAAGTGCCGGCCTGAAATGGCGCCGTTCACGCCAAGAAAGCGGCCCCCTCCGCGCCTGGATGTGGCAGACGGCTTGCTTTTTTCCTGCAGCCGTCCCCTGAAGGCAGCGTCCCTGCCAAGGACTTGCCCAGATAAACTCCCCTGCCCGGTAACGGTCCCGATATATGCCCGGGGGGGGGGGGGGGGGGGGGGGGGAGGGGTGGGCGCACGATGTAGCAGTGGCCATGTAGTAACAGTGGCCATGGGAGCCCAGGAGGCCTGTAGCAGCGGTGGGAGGGAGGAAGGGGAGGCTGGAGCAGCCTGTCTCACCATACGCTGTCTTCGCCCTCAATCCATCCAGCGGGGTCGCCCCTTCAGCTCCTGGCACCGCAGTGGCAGGAAGCCGGGGGAGGGACTTGGCGTGCGGGCGACCCTGAGCTGGCGGGACGCAGGGGAGCGAGGCTGCCCTGGTCCACCTTGTCTTCTGTGGGGGAGGCGGCAGTGCGGAATTACCGGCACTGGCGCAACTCAACCCCGGGAGAAACAGAGGGGTCTAATGCGCCTCTGTTGTCCCTGTAGGTAGAAAAAAAACGAATTAAAAACAACAAATAACGCAAAAATAAAAAATCAAAGGAAAACAACCCTGCATAAGCAGGGGGTGTCTTGCCTCCTTGGACACTAAGCAAAAACTGGCAGTCTCTTCTCCAGGCTGAAGGGTATAGTTGATGGAGGAGGGGCTTACAGCTTTCACTTAGTGTCACGCCTCCTAGGGAGCAGAGCTATACCCATGGTTTCCTGTGTCCCCCAAGGAATATGGGCGAGAAATTAGCTTTGGCCTAGGGACCATCAGAAGGCTCCCAGCTGTCATAGCAACCAAATAGCTCCAGCGATCCTTTCGTGGAGGGGCCATTTGGTGGGGAGTAGCCTGCTCCCGGTAAACTACTCCTCAGATGCAGCGATCAAGTCACAGACATCGCAGAAAGGTGTCTGCTGTATAATACAGCAGTCACCAGCTGGCTATGTCTCCAGCTCAGCTCCTGAGCAGGCGCCATGTTGAAAAACCCTGACTTCCACCATACCATACACATGTACGGTGAATGTCACTAACAGGTTAAAACAAACAGTTGAGGTACAAGCTCTAAAAATGTATACAACCCCTTTTAATGTGGGGGAAAAAAAAAAAAAAGCTATGGAACAGATTATACTACAATTACTTTGTGTTACATTGTTTGCAGACGTGTTCATCCCAAATAACCAGAGCTGACCGACAAATCACTTACCTTTTCCGGTTTCTTCCTAGAGCCCCCATCCTGGACATCTCCTCTATGAGCACTTGGCTTAGCAGAACTACTTCCCGAGGCAGGTTCGGGACTTGGCAAGGAACACTGATACCGCAATGACTTTGTACACTTCGCTTCCTTTTTACTGGTTATTAGAAAACTTATTTCTTTACTAAGAAATCCTTCAACGGTCTAAAATAAAAAGAACACCAAAAAGCACAATGAGCTTTAGTTAGACTTCAGGACTGTTCACACTGCAGTTTTCTTCTCTCTCTGTGTAGAACCTGCTCCAAACATAAACATGTCCGTACGCTTCCACTGCCAGGCAGGAAGCCAAAAGGGGATCATTTTGCCTCCGCTTGGCATAATACCCTAGGGTTGACAGATTCCACCCGTCACAGGCCATCATTATCACTTGATCTTCCCCGAGCAAACTCACTACTTGCTGTCAACTGGTGACTATAGAACTGGTGTCATCCGTTCTTTGGTGAAGTGACTGGTTTCACGTAACAGCGCAACATACCCGAGGAGCAATTGTACTACAGATCTGCAGGTATATGCAGCCGGAAGGAACCACAGCAGCGAGTCCACCACACTGCACTCAGCTCCTTCTAGCCCTAGAGCAGCAGAAGAGTCAGCAAAGCTCATTGAATGTTTCATGTGCAGGGCCAAGTCCAGCAGGAAGCACCATGGCCATAGGGAAAACCTTGGAAGTGGCTCAGGCTGCATGTCTGCCCGGTGAAGCTCCAGCCATAACTGTACATGGTCAGTTACATCACTGGAGCTTCCAGAGGAAGAGATATAAAGCAGCAGGAGCTCTAGGTCCTGATGCAAAGCTAAAAGGACAGTGATGCGCATGCTCCACAGCAAGCTCACACATGGGTCTCCTCGGTTCAGGCTGCACGCTCCTTTATGGGAAGCACGTTTGTGTAATGAGCCAAATATAGTCCATAGCAGTATATTGGGTTGTCATATGGAAATAGGTTTATTACAATCAAACCGAAAAATATATCTGATTCACTTCTGAGCTCAATACAAGAACTCTGCTTCCCAGCCTAGTAACATTGCAGGGATTACTGCAGAGCGACCCTCTCCCCAGATAAGGTAATAAAGCACCGAAGAAAGATTCGCTCACTTTGAAGGTTTTATAAAATTAGAGGTTTGTGAGGAAAGCGGAGGAAAAACTTCTATAAATGTATACGGAGGTAGAACCAGAACATAACACTAGGGATTTCACACTTACCCCTCCCAGTTCCTTTATGTCTTTCTCTAGTCTCTCAGCTACCAGTCTGGAGGCAATGTCCAGGTAAAACACTCGACCGGCAAAAGGCTTTTGTGTCGGTGCTTTATCTGGAAGATTTTTCGCTGTCGGCTGGCCCGGTTTCATCTTCACACCTCTCCCTTGTGTTCCTGCTTCTATACCACATGGAAAAAGAAAGCAGGTTATTAAAAAATCACAGTGAACTAAAAAGGACAACTTATCACCTATCCACTAGGGGTGCACCGAAATGAAAATTCTGGTCCGAAACCGAAAATTCAGGATGCCCTTGACCGAAAACCGAAACTGCCTTTTTGCCCAAATACTTTTAAAATACTTTTTTTTTAATGAGTGGCGCTGTTATGGAGAGGGGGATCTGTGGGTGGCGCTGTTATGGAGAGGGGGATCTGTGGGTGGCGCTGTTATGGAGAGGGGGATCTGTGGGTGGCGCTGTTATGGAGAGGGGGATCTGTGGGTGGCGCTGTTATGGAGAGGGGGATCTGTGGGTGGCGCTGTTATGGAGAGGGGGATCTGTGGGTGGCGCTGTTATGGAGAGGGGGATCTGTGGGTGGCGCTGTTATGGAGAGGGGGATCTGTGGGTGGCGCTGTTATGGAGAGGGGGATCTGTGGGTGGCGCTGTTATGGAGAGGGGGATCTGTGGGTGGCGCTGTTATGGAGAGGGGGATCTGTGGGTGGCGCTGTTATGGAGAGGGGGATCTGTGGGTGGCGCTGTTATGGAGAGGGGGATCTGTGGGTGGCGCTGTTATGGAGAGGGGGATCTGTGGGTGGCGCTGTTATGGAGAGGGGGATCTGTGGGTGGCGCTGTTATGGAGAGGGGGATCTGTGGGTGGCGCTGTTATGGAGAGGGGGATCTGTGGGTGGCGCTGTTATGGAGAGGGGGATCTGTGGGTGGCGCTGTTATGGAGGGGGGGATATGTGCACTGTTATGGGCATAACAGTGCACAGATCCCTTTCCCCATAACAGTGCACAGATCCTCCCTCCCCATAGCAGTGCCATAGACCGATCCCCCTACCCATAACAGCCCCGGCCCTGCTGCTCACAGCATCACTCACTGCATCTTTATTTTACCTTACAATCGTGACGCTCCAGTAACAACTCTGCATGCAGAGCGGAGGGCGGCGTAACGTCACTTACTCACGTGACGCACCTGCTCCGCCCACTTTATGAATGAAGGAGGCGGAGCAGGCGCGTCACATGAGTAAGTGACGTTACGCCGCCCTCCGCTCTGCATGCAGAGTTGTTACTGGAGCGTCACGATTGTAAGGTAAAATAAAGATGCAGTGACAACCGCCCGCCCGGCACCCGCCCGCAGATGGTGAGCTACTTAGTGGGTGACAAATCCCACACCCCATATTTTCGGCCGATATGTAACAATATCGGCCGAAATGGATTAGGTACATTTTCGGCCGCCGGAATTTCGGTGCACCCCTACTATCCACCTATCTCTGGAAGTCCCAGAGTCTGAATGGAGCAGTGGTGCACGTGCTCAATTGTTGCACCAGCGTTCTGGCATCCACTGATCGCACAGAATACGTGATGTGTCCGGTTTTAAGATCCGGCAGAAGATCTCAAAACCAGGCCAAACGGTTCCATGTAGGACCATTGTATTATGAAAGGAGTTGCTCCATGCAGAATGCCTTTCGCTCCGTCAGCACTCCATTTTGTAACCAGACACAAAACCGCTGCAAGATTTCCGGTCTGCGAAACAGAAAAAACTGGTTGCGGCACTAAAAACAATGCAAGTCAATGGTGACAGAGATGCATCCTGAGGTGTAAATTAAAACGGAACCTTTTTGGTCACGTTTTGAGATCCTCTGACTTTGCACAATAATTTGTGACTTTTACACCAAGGTGGCATAAAAAGCTAAAGAAATGTGCCCCAACGTGTATCTACTTTTATCCCGAGTAAAAGTGCCGCTCTTGTCCTCGTTTGTGCCTGGTATTGTACTTTAGTATTATTCATTTGAATGGTGCTAAAGGGGTCGCCTGGTTTCCGATATTAATGACCTACCCTCAGGATAGGGCGAGGGTCCGACGATCAGCTGTTTGAAGAGACCACGGCCCGCCGCTGCAATGCTGACAGCAAGCAGATAAACAGTGAAGAGAACGCAATGTTCACAAGTGCCGCGGTCTCTTCAAACAGCTGATCGGTGGGGGTGGGGCGGGTCAGAGCCCTGCCAATCTGATAGATAGGTCATGATATCGGAAGCCAGACACTTGTGGATACCTCCTCTTTAGGACTGAGTTAGCAACATATAGCGCTCCCTTATAGAGCATGTGCCAAGTTTTAACAGGATGCACAGAAGCAGAGTAGAGCGCTCAGCAATCCAATACAGATGAATGGATCCAGAGCTCAACCACTGCTCCAGTCATACAAAGAATCCTCATTCCTATAAGCGGTGGAGGACACGATCAGAGGCTTATCCCCCAACCTGTGGATAGAAGATACATTTAAAGGGAACCTGTCACCAGTTTTATGGTGTCCTAACTAAGGGCAACATAAATAAGTGACTGATTCGCTTAGCAAAATGCTGGGTCACTTTCTTTAATTGACCTCCAGCTGATAATGATGAGTCATGAATATTCATGAGCTCCTGACTCTCTCCCCCTACCTGCTGCTGAATGACAGTTGTTTCCATATGAATCAGCAGCAGGTGGGGAGGGGAGTGGCTATAGCTCTGAATTAAATATATACGCTGGACTCAATGACATCACGCTGGACTCAAATCAGTTCATTAGCATGCGGCATCTTTGTGTGTATATTATGAGATAACCATCTATCCCAGCAGTAAGTGAATACATCTAAGTCACTTTTTAGTAGTTAATGATTGTATATAATTAGTTAGATTATAATCAAATATCCACATGACAGGTTCCCTTTAAAACTACCCAAACCCCATTAACTCCAACTTTAAAGGGAACGTGTCATCAGAAAATTACGTACTGTTTAACCACCTCCGGACCGCCTAACGCAGGATCGCGTTCCGGAGGTGGCAGCGCTGCGCACAGTCACGCATATATGAGTCATCTCGCGAGACGCGAGACTTCCTGTGAACGCGCGCACACAGGCGCGCGCGCTCACAGGAACGGAAGGTAAGAGAGTTGATCTCCAGCCTGCCAGCGGCGATCGTTCGCTGGCAGGCTGGAGATGTGTTTTTTTAACCCCTAACAGGTATATTAGACGCTGTTTTGATAACAGCGTCTAATATACCTGCTACCTGGTCCTCTGGTGGTCCCCTTTGTTTGGATCGACCACCAGAGGACACAGGTAGCTCAGTAAAGTAGCACCAAGCACCACTACCCCCCCCCCCCCGTCACTTATTAACCCCTTATTAGCCCCTGATCACCCCATATAGACTCCCTGATCACCCCCCTGTCATTGATCAACCCCCTGTAAAGCTCCATTCAGACGTCCGCATGATTTTTACGGATCCACTGATAGATGGATCGGATCCGCAAAACGCATCCGGACGTCTGAATGAAGCCTTACAGGGGCGTGATCAATGACTGTGGTTATCACCCCATATAGACTCCCCCTGTCATTGATCACTCCCCCTGTCATTGATCACTCCCCCTGTCATTGATCACTCCCCCTGTCATTGATCACTCCCCCTGTCATTGATCACTCCCCCTGTCATTGATCACTCCCCCTGTCATTGATCACTCCCCCTGTCATTGATCACTCCCCCTGTCATTGATCACTCCCCCTGTCATTGATCACTCCCCCTGTCAGGCTCCATTCAGACATTTTTTTGGCCCAAGTTAGCGGAATTATTTTTTTTTTTTTCTTACAAAGTCTCATATTCCACTAACTTGTGTCAAAAAATAAAATCTCACATGAACTCACCATACCCCTCACGGAATCCAAATGCGTAAAAATTTTTAGACATTTATATTCCAGACTTCTTCTCACGCTTTAGGGCCCCTAGAATGCCAGGGCAGTATAAATACCCCACATGTGACCCCATTTCAGAAAGAAGACACCCCCAGGTATTCCGTGAGGGGCATATTGAGTCCATGAAAGATTGAAATTTTTGTCCCAAGTTAGCGGAATGGGAGACTTTGTGAGAAAAAAATTAAAAATATCAATTTCCGCTAACTTGTGCCAAAAAAAAAAAATTTCTATGAACTCGCCATGCCCCTCATTGAATACCTTGGGGTGTCTTCTTTCCAAAATGGGGTCACATGTGGGGTATTTATACTGCCCTGGCATTCTAGGGGCCCCAAAGCGTGAGGAGAAGTCTGGTATCCAAATGTCTAAAAATGCCCTCCTAAAAGGAATTTGGGCACCTTTGCGCATCTAGGCTGCAAAAAAGTGTCACACATCTGGTATCGCCGTACTCAGGAGAAGTTGGGGAATGTGTTTTGGGGTGTCATTTTACATATACCCATGCTGGGTGAGAGAAATATCTTGGCAAAAGACAACTTTTCCCATTTTTTTTATACAAAGTTGGCATTTGACCAAGATATTTATCTCACCCAGCATGGGTATATGTAAAATGACACCCCAAAACACATTCCCCACCTTCTCCTGAGTACGGGGATACCAGATGTGTGACACTTTTTTGCAGCCTAGGTGGGCAAAGGGGCCCATATTCCAAAGAGCACCTTTCGGATTTCACAGGTCATTTTTTACAGAATTTGATTTCAAACTCCTTACCACACATTTGGGCCCCTAGAATGCCAGGGCAGTATAACTACCCCACAAGTGACCCCATTTTGGAAAGAAGAGACCCCAAGGTATTTCGTGATGGGCATAGTGAGTTCATAGAAGTTTTTATTTTTTGTCACAAGTTAGTGGAATATGAGACTTTGTAAGAAAAAAAAATATAAAATCATCATTTTCCGCTAACTTGTGACAAAAAATAAAAAGTTCTATGAACTCACTATGCCCATCAGTGAATACCTTAGGGTGTGTACTTTCCGAAATGGGGTCATTTGTGGGGTGTTTGTACTGTCTGGCCATTGTAGAACCTCAGGAAACATGACAGGTGCTCAGAAAGTCAGAGCTGCTTCAAAAAGCGGAAATTCACATTTTTGTACCATAGTTTGTAAACGCTATAACTTTTACCCAAAGCATTTTTTTTTTACCCAAACATTTTTTTTTTATCAAAGACATGAAGAACAATAAATTTAGAGCAAAATTTATATATGGATCTCGTTTTTTTTGCAAAATTTTACAACTGAAAGTGAAAAATGTCATTCTTTTGCAAAAAAATCGTTAAATTTCAATTAATAACAAAAAAAGTAAAAATGTCAGCAGCAATGAAATACCACCAAATGAAAGCTCTATTAGTGAGAAGAAAAGGAGGTAAAATTCATTTGGGTGGTAAGTTGCATGACCGAGCAATAAACGGTGAAAGTAGTGTAGGTCAGAAGTGTAAAAAGTGGCCTGGTCTTTCAGGGTGTTTAAGCACTGGGGGCTGAGGTGGTTAAATCACTTTTTTACTTTTAACATTTTTAAATAATCTTTGATATTTTTCCATGTCACTTTGGCGTGACAGTTTACTCATTCTAATCCTGCCTGTAATGATGCCACCTCTGTGTACAGATAAGACAGGATCCAACATTCAAAATAGGTGATTGTCAGAGCTTATCTGTTCTTTCCTTGCACAATGACTGGGGATGAGCGAATTTCATATTTTTAAGTTTGTGTTGTGGTATGTGCTGAATTGCGAAATCTATGGGCTGCAAAACGGATCAGCCCAGTTTACGTTAGTCCTGAGGTCACAGAACATGCCTAGAAAACTCTCCCCTAGAAGTCGATGAGGTAATGCAATTTTTTTTAATGCAGTGTAAATGCTATTAAAGGGGTTCTGCATTTTGTTTAAACTGCGTGTCCGCATCCATTGCCCCGTTCTATGGTCCGCAAAAAAAAAAAAAATATAACCTGTCCTATTCTTGTCCGTTTTGCGGAACGCACACGGACGCCATCCGTGTTTTGCGGATCCACAATTTGAGGACCGTAAAACACACAACGGTTGTGTGCATGAGGCCTAAAGCAGAGGTAACAATGCAATATCAGGGAGTAAGATCACTTGTACTCACTGCTCCTTTGCATCTTGGGTCCAATGTTCACGGCATTTGCTTTGGGTCCTGCGGGCGGCAACTAGAGAACATAAGACAATTTATCAGGTTTGCAACAAAATATAATTCAGCAAATATTAAAACAAAAACATAACAGCGCTGGCTTTAGTGATCATATACGGCAGTGCTGCTACTTGCAGTATGCGTAGGCGGTCCCATGCACGTATCACGGCCTGCCCCATTAATGGGTCCGCAATCCAGAAGATACTGTGCGGGACGGAGGCACGGATTGAAAGCACCCCATAGAGCTTCCGTGGGTTTTCTGTCAAAAAAGTAGTACATGTAAATAGGGATCGACCGATATTGATTTTTTAGGGCCGATACCGATAATTTGTCAACTTTCAGGCCGATAGCCGATAAAAATACCCAGAATATCGTTATAAATTATTTTTGAGGAAAAAAAAAAACTTCCTACACAAATCTGCTGAAAATTAATGTTTATTGTTAACGTGTATTATTATTATTATTATTTTTTTTTGTAAATCTTTTTCATTTATACTTAATATTTTTGTGTTTTTTTTTTTTTACTAGCTTTTAGCCCCCTTAGGGACTAGAACCCTTGTCCCATTCACCCTGATAGATCTCTATCAGAGTGAATAGGATCTCGCACTCTCCCTGCTGCCCTGTGCTCTGTGCACACAGCAGCATGGAGCTGACTATGGCAGCCAGGGCTTTAATAGCGTCCTGGCTGCCATGGTAACCGATCGGAGCCCCAGGCTTACAATGATTAGAACTGGGGGGGGGCGCACTGCGCCACCAATGTTTTTACTATTGGGATGGGGGGCGCACTGCGCCACCAATGTTTTTACTATTGGGATGGGGGTGGGGGGCGCACTGCGCCACCAATGACTAATACTAGGGGGCTTGAGGGGGGGGGGGGCGCACTGCGCCACCAATGAAGATACCTCTCTTTCACATACTGTATTTGAATTAATGAAAGACTCATCTTCATTGGTGGCGCAGCGGCCACAGCCCCTCCCCTCCTCTTGTCTTCCGTCCTGTCATTGGAGGCAGCGGCAGCACAGGGGGAGGAGACACTGCTTCCTTCTCCCCTGTGCTGCGGAGGGAACACAGAACGCGCTTTCTGTGTTCCCAATACGTTATCGGTATATCGGCAAAATAGATGCCGATAACGTTCAAAATCCTCAATATCGGCCGATAATATCGGCCAAACCGATAATCGGTCGATCCCTACATGTAAATCTAAGGGATGGTGGACCATTGGATGTGGATGGCGGGCCCCGTTGAAGTGATGGCGGGCACACGGTTACATTCTGCACAGTACAACATTTACAGCAATTTCCATTGCTCCCATTATCCATGCACATGTTATAATATGAAGGATTTTCCTACAGAAATCTGTCAATTGCAGAATAAAATGGCAGTACTGGGAACGTTCAGTCTGACAGCAGCAGCGGTAAAGTCTAGCTTCATCCTAAGGCCTCATGCACACGGCCGTTGTTTTGGTCAGCAGTTTTTGCGGCTTGGATTTGTACCCATTCACTTCAATGGGGCCGCTAAAGATGCGGACAGTACTCAGTGTGCTGTCCGCATCCGTTGCTCCGTTCTGTGGCCCCGCAAAAAAAAATAAACAACATGTTCTATTCTTGTCCATTTTGTAGACAAGAATAGGCATTTCTACAATGGGCTGCCCGTTCCGTAAATTGTGGAAGGCACACGGGCGGCTTCTGTGTTTTGTGGACCGCAAAAAAACAGAACGGTCGTGTGCATGAGGCCTAACAGTCAGCGCTGGCTGAAGAGCTCACCATCTTTCACACTGGCAGATATATCCGGCCTCATTCACACGACTGCGATCGGCCAAGGAAACACAAATGTCCCCTGACGCAAGTTAGTAATTTATGATAAAGTCAGATTTCATCTGATCGTGGGTCTGCTGTATGCACGATGACGTGAAGCGACTGTACAATAAATCACTGATAGTCCGGTCGGGGGAGCTGCGGCCGACACACTGACCCCGTTTCCCGGACTGACCCCGGTCATGTGTTTGAGCCCTTAGGCCTCATGCACACAACAGTATTTTGCACCCTTTAGGGGTATTGCACATAGATCCATTCTTTTTAATGGGTCCGCCAAAAGAAACAAAAAAATTAAATAAGACAGCACACGAATAATCAAAGTCAGATTGGGGGGCACCGGACCCCCCCACAGATCATCTGTTAATGCAGCTGTCAAAGTCACCACCGAGACCGGAGTCAGAACCAGTCAGCTCTGTCCTGTGACATGGAGGCCAGTCAGATGAATGGTTAGCCATGAAATACAGGGATGGCTAAATTCTGATGTCCAGACGCCCTAATAGGGCGTACAGATTGGGCTTCACCTCCTGAGGCATTAAAGGGGTTTTGTCACTTCAGCAAATGATATTTATCCTATAGAGAAAGTGAATACAAAGCATACTCCATATTGCCTCCTTCGCTGGCTGGATTCATTTTTATATCACATCATACACTGCTCGTTTCCATGGTTACAACCATCCTGCAATCCAGTGGTGGCCGTGAGAACACACATAGGCCGCCTCTTTCCTATAGTGTGTAAGCATGGTCACTGCTGGATTGCAGGGTGGTCGTAACCATGGAAACGAGCAGTGTATAATGTGATGGAAAAATGAATCCAGCCAGCGAAGGAGGCAATATGGACAATCACAATGCATTACCAAGTGCCTTGTATTCACTTTCTCTACATGATAAATGCCATTTGCTGAAGCGAGACAATCCATTTTGTTGTGCATTTTTATACGCATACAATATTATCTAATGACATTATAACCAAAATGAATGCTCATCTCATTGCCTTTAAGAATAAAATCAGCCTGAACCAAAGTTCTATTATGTGGCTGAGAAAGCCAAGGCGAGTTCATGGCAAGTTCAGTTTATATAAAAATAATTGCGAACATAAACAGACATTGTATTTAAAAGTTATTGCTAAGGATATGGGTTTATCTATGGAGAGTATACCAGCCTCCTCAGACATGTTTGTCTGAAGGGAACAAGGTTGGTTTATGGATAAGCCATGACGTGATAAGAATTCATATCCTTGAGGCACACCTGCTATATGAGGTTCAATTTATATATTCATAATTATATATCTATATCTCTCTATCTCTGTATGGTATATTTAGTTTACAACATATTTTAATCAATAATTCATATAATGTGTTATCTATGTGTAACAATGTATCGATATATATATATATATGTTATACCATGTATTTATCATTTAGAAGGTATTGTGGAAGGTACAGAAACATTGAAGTAAGTTTATGTTAATTGGATTTCTGAGAGGAGTAAATGTTATTTCAAAACAAGTTATTCATGGATGTAGATAAGTGAAATGTACAAGTTCCGATGCTAAGCATCAAAGCCATTATATAAAATTTTCATCAATTTAACACATATTTCAAAAAGATAGGAGAAGACAGCCAACTCCAAGTCCAGGATATCGGTAATTAATAGTGTCAGGAAAAGACCTTCCTCAATGATGTATATTAACCACCTCAGCCCCCAGTGCTTAAACACCCTGAAAGACCAGGCCACTTTTTACACTTCTGACCTACACTACTTTCACCGTTTATTGCTCGGTCATGCAACTTACCACCCAAATGAATTTTACCTCCTTTTCTTCTCACTAATAGAGCTTTCATTTGGTGGTATTTCATTGCTGCTGACATTTTTACTTTTTTTGTTATTAATCGAAATTTAACGATTTTTTTGCAAAAAAATGACATTTTTCACTTTCAGTTGTAAAATTTTGCAAAAAAAAACGACATCCATATAGAAATTTTGCTCTAAATTTATAGTTCTACATGTCTTTGATAAAAAAAAAATGTTTGGGTAGAAAAAAAATGGTTTGGGTAAAAGTTATAGCGTTTACAAACTATGGTACAAAAATGTGAATTTCCGCTTTTTGCAGCAGCTCTGACTTTCTGAGCACCTGTCATGTTTCCTGAGGTTCTACAGTGCCCAGACAGTACAAACACCCCACAAATGACCCCATTTCTGAAAGTACACACCCTAAGGTATTCGCTGATGGGCATAGTGAGTTCATAGAACTTTTTATTTTTTGTCACAAGTTAGCGGAAAATGATGATTTTTTTTTTTTTTTTTTTTTTTCTTACAAAGTCTCATATTCCACTAACTTGTGACAAAAAATAAAAAGTTCTATGAACTCACTATGCCCATCAGCGAATACCTTGGGGTCTCTTCTTTCCAAAATGGGGTCACTTGTGGGGTAGTTATACTGCCCTGGCATTCTAGGGGCCCAAATGTGTGGTAAGGAGTTTGAAATCAAATTCAGTAAAAAATGACCTGTGAAATCCGAAAGGTGCTCTTTGGAATATGGGCCCCTTTGCCCACCTAGGCTGCAAAAAAGTGTCACACATCTGGTATCCCCGTACTCAGGAGAAGTTGAGGAATGTGTTTTGGGGTGTCTTTTTACATATACCCATGCTGGGTGAGATAAATATCTTGGTCAAATGACAACTTTGTATAAAAAAATGGGAAAAGTTGTCTTTTGCCAAGATATTTCTCTCACCCAGCATGGGTATATATAAAATGACACCCCAAAACACATTCCCCACCTTCTCCTGAGTACGGAGATACCAGATGTGTGACACTTTTTTGCAGCCTAGGTGGGCAAAGGGGCCCACATTCCAAAGAGCACCTTTCGGATTTCACTTGTCATTTTTTACTGAATTTGATTTCAAACTCCTTACCACACATTTGGGCCCCTAGAATGCCAGGGCAGTATAACTACCCCACAAGTGACCCCATTTTGGAAAGAAGAGACCCCAAGGTATTCGCTGATGGGCATAGTGAGTTCATGGAAGTTTTTATTTTTTGTCACAAGTTAGTGGAATATGAGACTTTGTATAAAAAAAAAAAAAAAAAAAAAATCAGCATTTTCCACTAACTTGTGACAAAAAATAAAAAATTCTAGGAACTCGCCATGCCCCTCACGGAATACCTTGGGGTGTCTTCTTTCCAAAATGGGGTCACTTGTGTGGTAGTTATACTGCCCTGGCATTTTCCAGGGGCCCTAATGTGTGTTAGGTAGGTAAATGACCTGTGAAATCCTAAAGGTGCTCTTTGGAATATGGGCCCCTTTGCCCACCTAGGCTGCAAAAAAGTGTCACACATGTGGTATCGCCGTATTCAGGAGAAGTTGGGGAATGTGTTTTGGGGTGTCATTTTACATATACCCTTGCTGGGTGAGAGAAATATCTTGGCAAAAGACAACTTTTCCCATTTTTTTATACAAAGTTGGCATTTGACCAAGATATTTCTCTCACCCAGCATGGGTATATGTAAAATGACACCCCAAAACACATTCCCCAACTTCTCCTGAGTACGGCGATACCACATGTGTGACACTTTTTTGCAGCCTAGATGCGCAAAGGGGCCCACATTCATTTTATGAGGGCATTTTTAGACATTTGGATACCAGACTTCTTCTCACGCTTTGGGGCCCCTAGAATGCCAGGGCAGTATAAATACCCCACATGTGACCCCATTTTGGAAAGAAGACACCCCAAGGTATTCAATGAGGGGCATGGCGAGTTCATAGAAATTTTTTTTTTTTGGCACAAGTTAGCGGAAATTGATATTTTTTATTTTTTTCTCACAAAGTCTCCCGTTCCGCTAACTTGGGACAAAAATTTCAATCTTTCATGGACTCAATATGCCCCTCACGGAATACCTGGGGGTGTCTTCTTTCCGAAATGGGGTCACATGTGGCGTATTTATACTGCCCTGGCATTCTAGGGGCCCTAAAGCGTGAGAAGAAGTCTGGAATATACATGTCTAAAAAATTTTACGCATTTGGATTCCGTGAGGGGTATGGTGAGTTCATGTGAGATTTTATTTTTTGACACAAGTTAGTGGAATATGAGACTTTGTAAGAAAAATAAATAAAAATTCCGCTAACTTGGGCCAAAAAAATGTCTGAATGGAGCCTTACAGAGGGGTGATCAATGACAGGGGGGTGATCAATGACAGGGGGGTGATCAGGGAGTCTATATGGGGTGATCACCACAGTCATTGATCATGCCCCTGTAAGGCTTCATTCAGACGTCCGGATGCGTTTTGCGGATCCGATCCATCTATCAGTGGATCCGTAAAAATCATGCGGACGTCTGAATGGAGCTTTACAGGGGGGTGATCAATGACAGGGGTGTAATCAATGACAGGGGGGTGATCAGGGAGTCTATATGGGGTGATCACCACAGTCATTGATCACGCCCCTGTAAGGCTTCATTCAGACGTCCGGATGCGTTTTGCGGATCCGATCCATCTATCAGTGCATCCGTAAAAATCATGCGGACATCTGAATGGAGCTTTACAGGGGGGTAATCAATGACAGGGGGGTGATCAGGGAGTCTATATGGGGTGATCACCACAGTCATTGATCATGCCCCTGTAAGGCTTCATTCAGACGTCCGGATGCGTTTTGCGGATCCGATCCATCTATCAGTGGATCCGTAAAAATCATGCGGACGTCTGAATGGAGCTTTACAGGGGGGTGATCAATGACAGGGGTGTAATCAATGACAGGGGGGTGATCAGGGAGTCTATATGGGGTGATCACCACAGTCATTGATCACGCCCCTGTAAGGCTTCATTCAGACGTCCGGATGCGTTTTGCGGATCCGATCCATCTATCAGTGGATCCGTAAAAATCATGCGGACGTCTGAATGGAGCTTTACAGGGGGGTGATCAATGACAGGGGTGTAATCAATGACAGGGGGGTGATCAGGGAGTCTATATGGGGTGATCACCACAGTCATTGATCACGCCCCTGTAAGGCTTCATTCAGACGTCCGGATGCGTTTTGCGGATCCGATCCATCTATCAGTGCATCCGTAAAAATCATGCGGACATCTGAATGGAGCTTTACAGGGGGGTAATCAATGACAGGGGGGTGATCAGGGAGTCTATATGGGGTGATCACCACAGTCATTGATCATGCCCCTGTAAGGCTTCATTCAGACGTCCGGATGCGTTTTGCGGATCCGATCCATCTATCAGTGGATCCGTAAAAATCATGCGGACGTCTGAATGGAGCTTTACAGGGGGGTGATCAATGACAGGGGTGTAATCAATGACAGGGGGGTGATCAGGGAGTCTATATGGGGTGATCACCACAGTCATTGATCACGCCCCTGTAAGGCTTCATTCAGACGTCCGGATGCGTTTTGCGGATCCGATCCATCTATCAGTGCATCCGTAAAAATCATGCGGACATCTGAATGGAGCTTTACAGGGGGGTGATCAATGACAGGGGGGTGATCAGGGAGTCTATATGGGGTGATAACCACAGTCATTGATCATGCCCCTGTAAGGCTTCATTCAGACGTCCGGATGCATTTTGCGGATCCGATCCATCTATCAGTGCATCCGTAAAAATCATGCGGACATCTGAATGGAGCTTTACAGGGGGTGATCAATGACAGGGGGGGGTGATCAATGACAGGGGGGTAATCAATGACAGGGGGGTGATCAGGGAGTCTATATGGGGTGATCACCACAGTCATTGATCACGCCCCTGTAAGGCTTCATTCAGACGCCCGTATGCGTTTTGCGGATCCGATCCATCCATCAGTGGATCCGTAAAAATCATGCGGACATCTGAATGGAGCTTTACAGGGGGTTGATCAATGACAGGGGTGTAATCAATGACAGGGGGGTGATCAGGGAGTCTATATGGGGTGATCAGGGGCTAATAAGGGGTTAATAAGTGACGGGGGGGGGGGGGTGTAGTGTAGTGTAGTGGTGCTTGGTGGGACTTTACTGAGCTACCTGTGTCCTCTGGTGGTCGATCCAAACAAAGGGGACCACCAGAGGACCAGGTAGCAGGTATATTAGACGCTGTTATCAAAACAGCGTCTAATATACCTGTTAGGGGTTAAAAAAAACACATCTCCAGCCTGCCAGCGAACGATCGCCGCTGGCAGGCTGGAGATCAACTCTCTTACCTTCCGTTCCTGTGAGCGCGCGCGCCTGTGTGCGCGCGTTCACAGGAAATCTCGCGTCTCGCGAGAGGACGCACCGGCGTGTCCACCCAGAAGAGCAGGGCCGCCGCAAAGACGCAATCCTGCGTACGGCGGTCCTGAGGTGGTTAAAAAGATTAAGAAGTTCATGTGAACGTATTATTAGATATTTCGTTTTAACCACTTCCCGCAACTGTAACGCCGAAAGGCGTCATTGCGGCGGCTCCCCCAGGCTACGCTAACGCCAATAGGCTTCATCTCGCGTGAGCCGAGATTTCCTGTGAACGCGCGCACACAGGCGCGCGCGCTCACAGGAACGGAAGGTAAGAGAGTTGATCTCCAGCCTGCCAGCGGCGATCGTTCGCTGGCAGGCTGGAGATGTGTTTTTTTTAACCCCTAACAGGTATATTAGACGCTGTTTTGATAACAGCGTCTAATATACCTGCTACCTGGTCCTCTGGTGGTCCCCTTTGTTTGGATCGACCACCAGAGGACACAGGTAGCTCAGTAAAGTCCCACCAAGCACCACTACACTACACTACACCCCCCCCCGTCACTTATTAACCCCTTATTAGCCCCTGATCACCCCATATAGACTCCCTGATCACCCCCCTGTCATTGATCACCCCCCTGTCATTGATCACCCCCCTGTAAAGCTCCATTCAGACGTCCGCATGATTTTTACGGATCCACTAATAGATGGATCGGATCCGCAAAACGCATCCGGACGTCTGAATGAAGCCTTACAGGGGCGTGATCAATGACTGTGGTGATCACCCCATATAGACTCCCTGATCACCCCCCTGTAAAGCTCCATTCAGATGTCCGCATGATTTTTACGGATGCACTGATAGATGGATCGGATCCGCAAAACGCATACGGACGTCAGAATGAAGCCTTACAGGGGCATGATCAATGACTGTGGTGATCACCCCATATAGACTCCCTGATCACCCCCCTGTCATTGATTACCCCCCCCGTAAAGCTCCATTCAGATGTCCGCATGATTTTTACGGATGCACTGATAGATGGATCGGATCCGCAAAACGCATCCGGACGTCTGAATGAAGCCTTACAGGGGCATGATCAATGACTGTGGTGATCACCCCCCTGTCATTGATTACCCCCCTGTAAAGCTCCATTCAGATGTCCGCATGATTTTTACGGATGCACTGATAGATGGATCGGATCCGCAAAACGCATCCGGACGTCTGAATGAAGCCTTACAGGGGCATGATCAATGACTGTGGTGATCACCCCCCTGTCATTGATTACCCCCCTGTAAAGCTCCATTCAGATGTCCGCATGATTTTTACGGATGCACTGATAGATGGATCGGATCCGCAAAACGCATCCGGACGTCTGAATGAAGCCTTACAGGGGCGTGATCAATGACTGTGGTTATCACCCCATATAGACTCCCTGATCACCCCCCTGTCATTGATTACACCCCTGTCATTGATCACCCCCCTGTAAAGCTCCATTCAGATGTCCGCATGATTTTTACGGATGCACTGATAGATGGATCGGATCCGCAAAACGCATCCGGACGTCTGAATGAAGCCTTACAGGGGCGTGATCAATGACTGTGGTGATCACCCCATATAGACTCCCTGATCACCCCCCTGTCATTGATTACCCCCCTGTAAAGCTCCATTCAGACGTCCGCATGATTTTTACGGATCCACTGATAGATGGATCGGATCCGCAAAACGCATCCGGACGTCTGAATGAAGCCTTACAGGGGCGTGATCAATGACTGTGGTGATCACCCCATATAGACTCCCTGATCACCCCCCTGTCATTGATTACCCCCCTGTAAAGCTCCATTCAGACGTCCGCATGATTTTTACGGATCCACTGATAGATGGATCGGATCCGCAAAACGCATCCGGACGTCTGAATGAAGCCTTACAGGGGCATGATCAATGACTGTGGTGATCACCCCATATAGACTCCCTGATCACCCCCCTGTCATTGATTACCCCCCTGTAAAGCTCCATTCAGATGTCCGCATGATTTTTACGGATGCACTGATAGATGGATCGGATCCGCAAAACGCATCCAGACGTCTGAATGAAGCCTTACACGGGCGTGATCAATGACTGTGGTTATCACCCCATATAGACTCCCTGATCACCCCCCCTGTCATTGATCACCCCCCCTGTCATTGATCACCCCCCCTGTCATTGATCACCCCCCCTGTCATTGATCACCCCCCCTGTCATTGATCACCCCCCCTGTCATTGATCACCCCTCTGTAAGGCTCCATTCAGACATTTTTTTGGCCCAAGTTAGCGGAAATTTTTATTTTTTTTTTCTTACAAAGTCTCATATTCCACTAACTTGTGTCAAAAAATAAAATCTCACATGAACTCACCATACCCCTCACGGAAACCAAATGCGTAAATTTTTTTAGACATTTATATTCCAGACTTCTTCTCACGCTTTAGGGCCCCTAGAATGCCAGGGCAGTATAAATACCCCACATGTGACCCCATTTCGGAAAGAAGACACCCCCAGGTATTCCGTGAGGGGCATATTGAGTCCATGAAAGATTGAAATTTTTGTCCCAAGTTAGCGGAACGGGAGACTGTGAGAAAAAAATTAAAAATATCAATTTCCGCTAACTTGTGCCAAAAAAAAAAAATTTCTATGAACTCGCCATGCCCCTCATTGAATACCTTGGGGTGTCTTCTTTCCAAAATGGGGTCACATGTGGGGTATTTATACTGCCCTGGCATTCTAGGGGCCCCAAAGCGTGAGAAGAAGTCTGGTATCCAAATGTCTAAAAATGCCCTCCTAAAAGGAATTTGGGCACCTTTGCGCATCTAGGCTGCAATAAAGTGTCACACATCTGGTATCGCCGTACTCTGGAGAAGTTGGGGAATGTGTTTTGGGGTGTCATTTTACATATACCCATGCTGGGTGAGAGAAATATCTTGGTCAAATGCCAACTTTGTATAAAAAAATGGTAAAAGTTGTCTTTTGCCAAGATATTTCTCTCACCCAGCAAGGGTATATGTAAAATGACACCCCAAAACACATTCCCCAACTTCTCCTGAATACGGCGATACCACATGTGTGACACTTTTTTGCAGCCTAGGTGGGCAAAGGGGCCCATATTCCAAAGAGCACCTTTAGGATTTCACAGGTCATTTACCTACTTACCACACATTAGGGCCCCTGGAAAATGCCAGGGCAGTATAACTACCCCACAAGTGACCCCATTTTGGAAAGAAGACACCCCAAGGTATTCCGTGAGGGGCATGGCAAGTTCCTAGAATTTTTTATTTTTTGTCACAAGTTAGTGGAAAATGATGATTTTTTTTTTTTTTTTTTTTTTTTCATACAAAGTCTCATATTCCACTAACTTGTGACAAAAAATAAAAACTTCCATGAACTCACTATGCCCATCAGCGAATACCTTGGGGTCTCTTCTTTCCAAAATGGGGTCACTTGTGGGGTAGTTATACTGCCCTGGCATTCTAGGGGCCCAAATGTGTGGTAAGGAGTTTGAAATCAAATTCTGTAAAAAATGACCTGTGAAATCCGAAAGGTGCTCTTTGGAATATGGGCCCCTTTGCCCACCTAGGCTGCAAAAAAGTGTCACACATCTGGTATCCCCGTACTCAGGAGAAGGTGGGGAATGTGTTTTGGGGTGTCATTTTACATATACCCCTGCTGGGTGAGAGAAATATCTTGGCAAAAGACAACTTTTCCCATTTTTTTTATACAAAGTTGGCATTTGACCAAGATATTTATCTCACCCAGCATGGGTATATGTAAAAAGACACCCCAAAACACATTCCTCAACTTCTCCTGAATACAGAGATACCAGATGTGTGACACTTTTTTGCAGCCTAGGTGGGCAAAGGGGCCCATATTCCAAAGAGCACCTTTCGGATTTCACAGGTCATTTTTTACAGAATTTGATTTCAAACTCCTTACCACACATTCGGGCCCCTAGAATGCCAGGGCAGTATAACTACCCCACAAGTGACCCCATTTTGGAAAGAAGAGACCCCAAGGTATTCGCTGATGGGCATAGTGAGTTCATGGAAGTTTTTATTTTTTGTCACAAGTTAGTGGAATATGAGACTTTGTATGAAAAAAAAAAAAAATAATAAAATCATCATTTTCCACTAACTTGTGACAAAAAATAAAAAATTCTAGGAACTTGCCATGCCCCTCACGGAATACCTTGAGGTGTCTTCTTTCCAAAATGGGGTCACTTGTGGGGTAGTTATACTGCCCTGGCATTCTAGGGGCCCGAATGTGTGGTAAGGAGTTTGAAATCAAATTCTGTAAAAAATGACCTGTGAAATCCGAAAGGTGCTCTTTGGAATATGGGCCCCTTTGCCCACCTAGGCTGCAAAAAAGTGTCACACATCTGGTATCCCCGTACTCAGGAGAAGGTGGGGAATGTGTTTTGGGGTGTCATTTTACATATACCCATGCTGGGTGAGAGAAATATCTTGGCAAAAGACAACTTTTCCCATTTTTTTATACAAAGTTGGCATTTGACCAAGATATTTATCTCACCCAGCATGGGTATATGTAAAATGACACCCCAAAACACATTCCTCAACTTCTCCTGAGTACGTAGATACCAGATGTGTGACACTTTTTTGCAGCCTAGGTGGGCAAAGGGGCCCACATTCCAAAAGCACCTTTCGGATTTCACTCGTCATTTTTTACAGAATTTGATTTCAAACTCCTTACCACACATTTGGGCCCCTAGAATGCCAGGGCAGTATAACTACCCCACAAGTGACCCCATTTTGGAAAGAAGAGACCCCAAGGTATTTCGTGATGGGCATAGTGAGTTCATAGAAGTTTTTATTTTTTGTCACAAGTTAGTGGAATATGAGACTTTGTAGGAAAAAAAATAAAATAAAAAAAAATCATCATTTTCCGCTAACTTGTGACAAAAAATAAAAAGTTCTATGAACTCACTATGCCCATCAGCGAATACCTTAGGGTGTGTACTTTCCGAAATGGGGTCATTTGTGGGGTGTTTGTACTGTCTGGGCATTGTAGAACCTCAGGAAACATGACAGGTGCTCAGAAAGTCAGAGCTGCTTCAAAAAGCGGAAATTCACATTTTTGTACCATAGTTTGTAAACGCTATAACTTTTACCCAAACCATTTTTTTTTTTACCCAAACATTTTTTTTTTATCAAAGACATGTAGAACTATAAATTTAGAGCAAAATTTCTATATGGATGTCGTTTTTTTTGCAAAATTTTACAACTGAAAGTGAAAAATGTCATTTTTTTGCAAAAAAATCGTTAAATTTCGATTAATAACAAAAAAAGTAAAAATGTCAGCAGCAATGAAATACCACCAAATGAAAGCTCTATTAGTGAGAAGAAAAGGAGGTAAAATTCATTTGGGTGGTAAGTTGCATGACCGAGCAATAAACGGTGAAAGTAGTGTAGTGCCGATTTGTAAAAAAGGGCCTGGTCTTTAGGGGGGTATAAACCTGTGGTCCTTAAGTGGTTAATGCTTAGAAGTTGTGATGTTCATCTGCAGTACCACAGGGCCATCTGGAAGCAGATGGACAATATTATATTATTTCATTATTTGTTCTATGCCATATTAGGAGTTAACATGACATCATGATGTTATTAGCATGCGAATACACCCACCTTACCTGATTGGGAATCCCTAATCTAAAGGGGATGATTCTTAGATAAGGGGGGGAATAATTACTCGTGTACAGAGCATTAGGGGAGATCCATAGGCCATAGATCCATCCATCCATACATTCAATCCAAAGAAAACTTTACCAAAAGAAACAAATTATTTTTTTGGATTACTAGGAAAGTTCTTGTGAACTGGTCCCATCTGAACTCTGTCTACCTTTGACCCGGTAACGTATATTTTGTTTACTACTCGTGATATTAATAAGATATTTCTCTCAGTATATAGCCAAGAGTTCCCATATTGTGGGAATATATGGTGTTAGGCGCCTCCATAATGCTGATTATTCTCTTAGCAAAGATGCATATTGTTAATGGAAGATCTGACATTATTTGAAAAGGGGACTAAACCCTTGGAAAGTTATTTTCCTTAGTCTGATTGCCGAGCTGAATATTTTATCATATTAATATCATATTTTTTATTTGATTTGAGTCTAGGGATAACAGTTATTTTCCTGTATAATCTGTGTTTTATTGTTATAGCCTGTTTGATAAACAGAAGATCCTAAGTTTTTCTTGGTATACGAGTCCGTTTGTAAGGCTACTTTCACACTGGCGTTTCTGGGTCCGCTTGTGAGATCCGTTCAGGGATCTCACAAGCGGCCCAAAACGGATCAGTTTAGCCCCAATGCATTCTGAATGGATAAGGATCCGTTCAGAATGCATCAGTTTGCCTCCGTTCCGCTCTGGAGGCGAACACCAAAACGCTGCTTGCAGCGTTTTGATGTCCGCCTGACGACGCAGAGCCAATCGGATCCGTCCTGACTTACAATGCAAGTCAATTGGGGACGGATCCTTTTTCACTGACACGATATGGTGCAATTGAAAACGGATCCGCCTCCCATTGACTTTCAATGTAAATCAAAACGGATCCGTTTGCATTATCATGGTAATGCAAACGGATCCGTTCTGAACGGATACAAGCGTTTGCATTATAGGTGCGGATCCGTCTGTGCAGATACCAGACCTGTCTTCTGGATAGGTCATCGGTGGAGGTCCGGGACCCCCACGGATTAGCACCGCAGGCCAGTGACGTCACTGTACATCAGTCCCCCCCATTGTTAGTCCCCCCCCCCCCCCCCCGTTGGAGCACCACTCCAGTGAAGTCCCTCTGCCGTGAGACTGACAGCGCTGGGCTGCACTGGTGTCCAAAGCAGCATATATATGCACAACGTATCCGGTCTTATTCCGAACGAGCAGAGACGTTGTGTGCACGTGCCGGATACGAGTGCGGTCCAGCGCTGTCAGGGGTCACGATTGTCAAGCACTAGGGGCGTCGCTGGAGCGATGCTCGAACGGCATAACTCCGCCTCCTGGTGCTCATTTGAAAAGCTAATATTTCTCCGCATCAATGCCACTGACTGCTGGACGCCAGTCGCCGGATATTGGTGACCTGTGGACATTGTGGCACACAGGACGCCGTGCCTGTAGCTCTGCTACAGAAACATGTCTCCATTCACTGACAGAAAGCAGAGATTCTGGCAAAGGGGAGCAAACCAAAAGGCTAAACATTTGATTGTATAGCAAAATTCATTGAAAGATGCAGAGGTGGTGCCGGTCACAGGTCAGGGGCACAGTCAACCTCCGGCTGTGCTGGAACTACAACCCCCAGCATGAACACTAGCTTCCCTGTACAAGTGAATGAAGCATGCTGGGAGTCGTAGTGACCTGGGTAGGTCGTACTGTACCTACCAGCTGAGGCCCAACTACAACTCCCAGCCGACACGTAAAAACCTATTGAGAGTGAAGTCTGCACTACAGGCCTCGGCCGCGTCCTCCCCTCAGTGCTGCCCCCGGCCTCACTGAGCCGCACTCACCGGGCGCCCGCTCCTCCCCACCGCCAGCCGGCTCTCCGGTTTCCCGGCGGGATCAGGCCGCAGCGCCAGCTCAGGTTATTCTCCGACGACTCCGGGATTTGATTTTTCCGCCGATTTCCCGCCTCTCCCCGAGACTCCGCCCCTCCGGCCTGAGTAAACGCAGCGCCGTGACGTCACGCGGCAGATTCCACACAACTCCTAGCGCTGAATTACCCGCAAACCTGAGGAGGAAATAATAATAATAATAATAATAATATATATAGAATAAGAAATATGATATAGATATACAATAAACATACAGTATATAGAATATATATATATTAATTTATATGCACTCATATCATTATTTTATCTTAATATATCATATGTACCGTATATTTTGTATATTTTATAATTTGTATTTATTATTTTTATTCAGACTGGACTAATAAACTATTGCTCTGCTACTAATTATTATCACTCTGAAATATATATTATACTGTATAGATAGATATAAAAAAATAAGGAGGGGCATAAATATAATTAATAATTATTATCATTCTAAAATAAATTGCATCGTGCATATGTTAGTTATAGATTTCTAAACATGAGGGGGGGGGGAACTATAATTCACAGGGCCCCATATCAATTTAAGTTGGGGCCCCCACCTTCTAGTGTACAAATATTAAAACAGTAGCATAAGTAATAATGAAAGGTCTGTATAATAGCACCGTATATCAGGAAACCCACAGTATAGCGGAAAAAAGCCATATTGTCCTTCCTTACAAAAAGGTACAATGTTCTTGCACCTGATTGGGCCCTTCAACCTCTGGGGCCCCATAGCAAGTGCTATGGCTATAGTTGCGGCCATGTTACATAAGGCTATGTTCTGATTTTATTCTTCAATGGTGAAAATTACGGAAGGCCTAGATATTATAGGGGTTATCCAAGATCTATAATGCCCCCCCCCATATGGCCGGGCCCCTCACAGAGGTTGTACTTACCTCGCTCCCTGGCACCCGCATCACTCCTGATGCCAGCACAGCCGCCACTGCATCTCCCCGTCGCGCAGATTAACGGGGGGGGGGGGGGGTGTCTGGTCGACGCCGGATATATTATTTATTATTAAAGCACCATTCATTCCATGGCGCTGTACATGTGAAAAGGGACGCACATACATAATACTGACAATTGCACGAAGAAGAGGAGTTACAGACTGGTACAGAAGGAGAGAGGACCCTGCCCGCGACGGCTTACAAACTACGAGGTATGGAGGAAGGACACAGTCTGACCCGTCTCCAAACCTCTCAACTTTAGAAAATTGTAAAGTGGGAAATCATGTGCGGCGTGACGGCAATATTTTTTATACTAGGCCACGTCTCCCACTACGCCCAAAGCATAACTATACACCCGAGGCCCATAATGCCCCCACACAGTAATTATTCACCCTTTGTGCCAACACATAGTAGTAATGCCCACACGGTGCCCCTCATAGTAGGTATGCTCATATGAGTCCCCTTCACAGTAGTTATGCCCAGATATGTACCGCATGACAGTAGTTATTCCATGATTTGTGCCCCTTCACAGTATATATGCCAAGATGTGCCCCCTCATAGTAGTTATGCCTAGAGATGCCCCCTCAGAGTAGTTATGCCCACTTGCGCCCCTTCACAGTAGATATGCCAAGATGTGCCCCCTTCACAGTAGATATGCCCACATTGTGTCCCTCATAGTAGTTATGCTCACATGAGTGCCCTTCACAGTAGTTATGCCCAGATATGTGCCCCCCACAATAGCTATGCTCAGATATGTGGATCACTCTAGCTGCTGCGCCTCTGGTCCGCCTCCTTGCCGCTGGTTTCGCAGTAGCTACAGTGATGCCGTGCCCACAATGGGCATCGCAGTGCGCATGCCCTGGCCCAGCGAGGGACAGCACAGGCGTGGGATCCCGCTGGGAGAGAAGGAGGACGTGATATGAGCAAAAGAGGCAGAGCAGCCTGGGCACCAACGAGGTGAACGCCGCCCCTGGGCACTTGCGAGCCCTCATTTACATACGAATAAAAGTCCGTTTTTGCCTCGGGGGAACTTCACAAGAACACAACAAAGGTACCATTTAAGGACAGCTCACTGCAACTGTTTCTATTACTGGTGATAATGTCTCCTCAAAATTCATTAAAAAACATAATAAAATAAAAAATACCAATGTGAATAAGAAACTGATGAATAGGAAACCAACTTCAGCCCAAACCACACTGATCCACCTGTCTGCGGTTAGCCTTGACTTTTTTTTATTTATTTTTTCTGTCAGTTATCTTTTACTTAGGCTACTTTCACACTTGCGTCAGAGTGATCCGGCAAGCAGTTCTGTCACCGGAACTGCCTGCCGGATCCGTCAAAACGTATGCCAACTGACAGACGGGTCCGTTCTTGCAATACATTTTTAAGACTGATCCGTCTTAAAAATGTATTGCAAGAACGGACCCGTCTGTCCGTCCGTTTGTCATACGGACAAACGGATCAGTTTAAATTTTTTTTCAATTTTTTTTTCATTCAGGACGGATCCGGCACTAATACATTCATATGGAAAAAAATGCCGGATCCGGCATTCAGACAAGTCTTCAGTTTTTTTGGCCGGAGATAAAACCGTAGCATGCTGCGGTATTATCTCCGTCCTGAACAGTCAAAAAGACTGAACTGAAGACATCCTGATGCATCCTGAACGGATTGCTCTCCATTCAGAATGCATGGGGATAAAACTGATCAGTTCTTTTCCGGTATTGAGCCCCTAGGACGGAACTCTATGCCAGAAAAGAAAAACGCTAGTGTGAAAGTACCCTTAACATAATAAATATTCATAAAAAAAATAATAATAATAATAATTTTCTTTTTTTAATATCAGTCGTGCGCTTGTGATGATGACATTCCCTGTAACACAAGTTTCTGCGGCGAATCTGCTTTAGTGAACTCAGATCAGATGCCAAAGAAATGTCAAACGCCCTGGCCAATGGGAAACCGCCTCTGCGTCATGTGACTCCTAGGACTGATGACGGAGGCGGACATAATTGTGTCGGGCAGAGATGGATTCCTCTGAGAGTTGGTCCGAGGTTTGCCGTGCCAGCAGTCACTTCGTTATTACCTATGTGCCCGGAGCACGTGCGGTGCAGTTACAAGTCCTTCTCTTCAGCTGTATGGATGCTGTGGGGGTTGTCTAGCTGCCTACAAGCCCATTTCAAACATGGCGTCCTCCGCTCTTCGGCTCCTCCTATGGAGGTGTGTGTCACCGTGCAGCAGGCGCTGTGTCCTGTGCTCTCCACATGTCCTGAAGTCGCCCATAGAGAGAATGAGCTGCAGGCTGGAGGTGCACTGAGGAGGAGGACTCTGACAACCAGCTGCCCCCAGACTTATGGTATCGGTGTCAGGACCCTGAGCTGACCACCAGAGGTCAAAGGTACGGGGGTACTGCAACATGTGGCAGCAGGGCTGAGTTGCCAGACATGCTGGGAGTTGTAGTTCTGTCATGGCTTGGGTCTTTAAACTTTGGGGGGGGGGGGGGGGGGGGGGGGTATGAGAAGGGTGTAAAATGGTTGCCATGGGCACAGGCAGGCTGTGGCTGTCGGGGTATGCTGGGAGTTGTAGTTCCTCAACTGCTGGAGAGCTGCCATTTGGGGGAAAAATGCTATAATGCAGGGATCAGCAACCTCCGCAACTCCATCTGTTCTGAAACTACAACTCCCAGAATCCTCCTTTCACTTCTGTGGGAGTTACAAGAACAGCCGAGTAAGCGTGCATGCTGGGAGTTGTAGTTTCCCAGCAGCTGGAGTGCTGAAGGTTGCTGATCCCTGCTACAATGTATTCTGTCGCTGTGATCTCGGCTCACACCGAGGGGGAGACTTATCTGTAGTTGAATATACACATGTACGCTCCTCCACATTGCAGCACGTAAGGTAACGCAAATCCAGGAAGCAGCAGGTGTCGCTCAGATCTGTGGATGATGACATTTTCAAGCACCTAGCTCCAATCTGTGGTATAGGGGGGGGGGGGAGGGGTGTAAAAGCCAGATTGGAAGCAATGTTTTTTTTTTTAGACACATGAAACCTCATAAATCGGATCCATTCGTGTGGGATGGTTGTGCGATGCCTCCTGTTCGTCAACTTGTCAGTTATCGCCCGCTGTCGCAAACTGAGAGGACAGAATCCTTGAACTGAGGGACCTTGGCAGACCGCTCTGCGCCTAGGCCGCGATGTTGGCACAGCTCAACGCAGCGTGTCCTGGTGGTTGGGAGAACGACGACGAACTGGAATGACAGCAAGAATTTCACAGAGAAGAACTTCTGCACGTAATGATCGTCTGATTAGCAGAATGGCGCGTATTGATCCATACTGTCTGATGTCACATCCCACGCCTTGGGCGGCAAACAGTGTCTACCCAAACTGTGAGAAGGTATCTGCACCATATTGGGCTACGAGCCAGAGGACCATCTACAGGTGATCCACTGACCTAACCCCACCGCTCTCAAAGGCAAGATGGCAATGGAGGCTGGAATTGAGGTCTGTCCTCTTCGGCGATGAGTTCCGCTTTTGTCTCAAATGCAGTGATAACCGGGGATTGGTCTGGAGACCACGTGGGCAACGCCATGATGAGGTCTTCACAAGGGAACATCACACCGGTCCTACCCCTGGGATCTTGGTGTTTGGTGTAATGTACAGTAGCCGGGCCCCTCTGGTCCTTATTTCAGGAACACTGACAGCTCGGTGTTATATTGATTTGGTCATGAAACCAGTGGAGCGGCCGTTTCTCCAAAGTGTCCTAGGAGCCGTTTTGCAACAGGACAACGCCAGGCCACATGTCCAGTGGCGTAGCTAGAAATGACTGGGCCCCACAGCAAATTTTTGAATGGGGCTCCATCCCACAGTTATTTTTTAGCGACCCCTTCCTTTCATGCCGCCCCCATTCCTGTGGCTAGTAAAGATCGCTCTCTCAGACCAGGCCCGGCAGCTGTTCCATCCGTTTTCTACACTGTCTATACTGTCACTGTATATAATTTTATTGTGTAATACTGTTGAGGGGGCCCTGACCAAATCTATTAGTCCTCCTCTTCCTGGATGGGCCCCTTCTTGGTCAGGGCCCCAAAGCAGCAGCTTCCCCTGCCTTTCCTATAGCTACGCCCCTGCACATGTTGCTCGTCCTACTGTGAGCAGCCTGCTTGGCCTAAAGTGCTACCATGGCTTGCTGCGTCTCCAGACTTGTCTCCCATCGAGAACATCTGGGACGTCATTGGTCGGCAATTGCAAAGTGAGCTGCCAGCAAAGGATCTTGATGATTTCTATGCCCAAGTGCGTTCAGAGTGGCAGAACGTTCCTCAGACAGCCATTAAAGGGGTTGTCTCACTTCGGCAAATTGCATTTATCGTGTAGAGAAAGTGAACACAAGGCACTTATTAATGTATTGTGATTGGCCATATTGCCTCATTTGCTGGCTGGATTCATTTTTCAATCACATTATGCACTTCTCGTTTCCATGGTTATGACCACCCTGCAATCCATCAGTGGTGGTCGTGTTTGCACACTATAGGAAAAAGCATCGGCCTATGTGCATTCCCATGGACCCAGCCACCAGACAGGCCAGAGCATTTTTCTATAGTGTGCAAGCATAACCACCACTGCTGGATTGCAGGGTGGTCGTAACCATGGAAACGAGCAGTGTATAATGTGATTGAAAAATGAATCCAGCCAGCAAAGGAGGCAATATGGACAATCACAATACATTAGTAAGTGGCTTGTAGTAACTTTCTTTACATGATGAATGTCACTTGCTGAAGTGACACAACCCCTTTAATATAGCATGCCAAGGCATATACAGTACAGACCAAAAGTTTGGACACACCTTCTCATTCAAAGAGTTTTCTTTATTTTCATGACTATGAAGGCATCAAAACTATGAATTAACACATGTGTAATTATATACATAACAAACAAGTGTGAAACAACTGAAAATATGTCATATTCTAGGTTCTTCAAAGTAGCCACCTTTTGCTTTGAAGCTCATCAAGAGAATGCCAAGAGTGTGCAAAGCAGTAATCAAAGCAAAAGGTGGCTACTTTGAAGAACCTAGAATATGACATATTTTCAGTTGTTTCACACTTGTTTGTTATGTATATAATTACACATGTGTTAATTCATAGTTTTGATGCCTTCATAGTCATGAAAATAAAGAAAACTCTTTGAATGAGAAGGTGTGTCCAAACTTTTGGTCTGTACTGTAAGTGCATGCATTTCTGTACGTGGCTCTTATACTCGATGCAAAATAAATCTAGATCTTTTGAATATTTTATTTCCTTTTTTTATTATCATTTGCATATCATTAGCATGTCTCTCCATCCTGTGATTTCCAGAATTTCACAACTTTTCCTTCTTGGTGTTGCAATTTCAACATTTAGGAGTTAAAGGGTTTGTCCCATTACCAGATCTTGGCCCCTCTGCTCAGGATAGCGGACTGACCCCCTGCTGATCATGAGAACGGGGTCTGTGTTCCCTCAGGCCCGCATGAGAATCCGTCGCTCCATTCAGCTGGACGGGACTGCTGGAGAGAGTCGAGGACCAGCTCGCGGCTATGTCATGGAGCTGAGGGCAGCCGCAGTCACGCATACACGTCTGCTGCTCCATTCAACTGATGGCACACGGGCCCCCGTTCTTATGGCTGGTGGGGACCCCAGGGGTTGCATCATGGGGATAAGGGGATAAGCTCTTGTAATGAGACAAGGAGTATCTATATCCACAGAATAGGTGGGACGTAATCTCTGGGACCCCCAGCGATCCTGAGAACGGAGGGTCCCCTCTGTGAATGGAGCCACATGCACGCTGCCGATTCATTCAGACAGGTCGCTCAGGATCCCTCCGTTCGCGGGATTGCTGGGGGTCCCAGAGCTCAGATACCCAGAGATCCGACGTTCCGCTCCTTGCCTGTCTATAAGGGGTAAGTGCTTCTGGAGGGATAGTCCCTTCTGATCCAAGCGGTTCACATGACATGAACAGTTTTAGGAGAGGTGCGCCTGTACTGGATCCACAACTTGTTCCAGATATCCGGGGTGACCTACACGCAGCATCTTCTTTGGTGTGGCCCCCGGGCAGCGGTTGTCATGAGCTGCCTGGGATCCCGCACAGGACCTATCTCTCTGCATGTCCATGACCACGTCCGTGCTATTGATTTGTGGGTTCTCTGATGTTTGCGAGCGCCGAGCTATAAAGATTGCACTCCTGCCAGAAGATATTACACAACTCTGCAGGTAACTAGTTAATAAGGGTCATTTTTACACTTGTCAACTATTAACAGAAATGTATTTAGTTTTGAATTAATTCCTGTCACATATCTGTTTCTAGAAAAGCTGGATGACGGCCAAATGTGCAACCTTTAAACCTGTGTCACGGTCGTGTAACTTGACTTTTGAAGGGGTTGTCCTATGACAGCAGCCTATCCCCTATCCACAGGATACGGGACGTGTCTGATCGGCAGAGGTCTGACCCCTGGGGCCCCCACCGATCACTAGAACGTGTTCCCCCTCTGAATGGAGTGGCACGCATGTATGCCGCTCCAGTCAACTCTATGGGACTAGTACTTGGCCATCTCAGCGGCTGGAGCAGTAGTCATGCATGTCCGCCGCTCCTTTCTGCCGATCAGTGGGGACCCCAGCAGTCGGACCCCCATACGTTTCTGTAATTGGACAACCCCTTTAAGAGTTTTTTTTTTTTTTTTGTTTTTTATTTGTATTTTTTTTTTTTTTTTTTTTTTAGGGTTCAAGGTATTGATGTCTATGTTTGGGATTGGCCATCAATATCAGATCATTGGGGGTCCGACTCGCTGCAATCCCGTCCGTTTTAATAGGCTCGCACCAGCGCTGTGGACTCTACACAGCCGTAGCAGCGGTGCAGGATGTTGCAGCTTTGTGCAATCGGAACACCGACGATCACTTGATCTCTATGATGAGACATGCCCTTTAATAGAGTTTGTACTGAGCTGCACTGACTGGTGATTGTGGTGGGAGGTTGCTCTGGACGGGGTTGGATGTTGGGTTATTAAATATTTTAACCCTTTCTCTTTGTAGAAATAAAATGAAGGAACAGGATGAAGCGGCGCTTGCATCCACCAACATCACGCCGGTGCAGCAGATAATCGCTTCCTCCGCAGGCGCCCTGCTTACATCGCTCCTTGGTAAGCGTACAGTCCACGCGCTCTCTACTGGATCTAATTTAACCTGCGTCGTCTCCAAGTGGCATCTCAGTGTTTGGATTTCCAGCCGCACACAGAATGCCACTTGGGGCTCCATGCCCTCGGCCATGCCGTATTTCATTCCCCGGAATCTGGATACCTTATGTGTGCACTCCACTTTCTTCTCACTCCCATCAATAGAAAGGACTATTCCCGCCTGCAGTACGGACCAGAATGGGACACGTTCTGTAATAATCCTGCAAAAAATAGGAGTGTATGGCCCCATAGCGATGAACGGGTCAGTGTGCTGCCCGCAAAAAGATGTGGATAGCGCACGGACAAAAAATTTGCTTGTGTGCATGATGCACCAGGATGTCTTCACTCATGGTGGAAAAATCTGCCAGGGAATACGAAGCACAAAGGATTCCCCCATGTTATCCTATGGGGTTGAAAAGCGTCAGGGTCCCGCAGTGTAAATAATGATGAGTTACAGGCTTTCCGAAGCTGAATGCCTCCATTTATTTCAGTGGGCCCTGTGATCAGCACAGAAATACGCTCCGTAATTCACAAATAACTACACCCTAATCCACACCATTGTAAAAATCCACGACTGCGTATTCTCTGGCAGATTTTTTTTTCGCCCTAAGAATCAAAAGCAAACCCGTCAGTTGTGTCCCACATTTTCATATTTTTTTTTTTTTCCTGGAATTTGATATTTATGGCCTAGGATAGGTCATCAATATCAGATGGATGGGGGGGGGGGGGGCGCTGACACCTGGCATACCCCCCCTCAGTGCTGCGGTCAGTGTTGGTGCCTCTTCCTAGGCCAGTGATATTGCATTTATTGGTCACATGACCAAGGCGCAGCTCAGTCCCATTCAAATGAATGGGGCTGTGCTGCAATACCAAGCACAGCCACTATCCAATGGACAGCGCTGTGCTTCGGTCTCCTCAAACAGCTGATCAGTGGGGGTGCTGGGAGTCTGACCCCTGCCGATCAGATACTGATGACCTATCCAGCTTTCAGAAGACCCTTTTAAAGATATGAACAGGTCTTTATATAGATGGAAAATATTTGGGAAAGTGCAGTGTATGTGATATTTAGAGCAAGGAATTTACCAGAAGAACGATGAGATTTATTCTCAGTCTTTTATAAAAGTTGATTGATTTCAGGAATAATATTGAAAAAAATGAATCCGTATATTGTTCAGGTCAGTGTCCGTCCTGACGGTCTCTTTTCAGGACTCTTGTGACTGTTTTGTTGTCATCTTATGACAGCAGCCCCCAACAGAGACCCCTCACGTCTATCCCTGTCCGTCACATACAGCATGGATATATGTCCACGCTTTTGCCTCTTCATACGTGGACAACTTCAAATATAGGTCTTGGTGTCTCCATACAGAACTTCCTTCCCCTTCGTGAGCCTATACTGATTCTATGTCAGAAGTGTGGGCTCTTTATATCTAGTGCAAGTTATTTTACGCTGCATTATGTTTGCCAGTGCAGCTCCTCTAGTGACCGTATTGTATGTCTTTGTCTTTTTCTAGTAACACCTCTGGATGTTATCAAGATTCGACTTCAAGCTCAAAGCAAACCTTTCACTAAAGGTAATGTTTCCACCTAGTAAGGGCCTTAAGGCCAGACACACATGAGCGAGTTGAATGTGAGAAACTTGCAGCTCCCGTTCGGACCCCCGCTCCTCTGACAGGATCGCACTGCATTATACTGATTTATAATGATGTGTAATCTATCTACAGCATTATGTCGGTGTAATTCAGTAGATTCCAGAACTCTCAGGGTCACCCAGCATTATAAAGCTGTGCGATCTAGTCAGAGGAGCGAAGGTCAGAACGGGCATCCTTATGTTCCGCCGCCCCGCAAAAAATAGAACATGTCCTATTCTTGTCCATTTTATGGGACAAATGCAGAACGCACGTGGCCGGTATCCGTGTTTTGCGGATCCGCAAAAACAGTTACGGACGTGTGCATGGCTCTTAACTCGGAGTTACTTAAAAGGATATACAGTATAAAATGTGCTTCTAAGCTGGACAGCCCTTTTAAATGTATTGTCTGCTACAGGTAACCTCTGTAATATGTCTTCTTGGGTCCAGTAAGATAATATTGGATCGCTCCCACCATTGGCGTCACCTTCTGTTCGCTCAGGCGGGGAGCCAGCACCTCTGTGCACTCTGAGGGACCGCAGGTGTTCAGTAAAACCTGAGAATATCTCTGAATCGGACATGTTATATTAGGGAAGGTTATCCCTAAGTGAATGACCTTTGGTGTTTAACGGGGTTTCCATGATTAGAAAAATGTTCCCCCCCCCCCTTACTTCGAAACAGCGCCATTCTTGTCCACGGACTGTGTCTAGATTTGCAGCTCATTCCTATTGTAAGTGAATGAGGATCATCTGTAATACTAAATGATATGCTTTTTGTAATCCTGGAATACCCCTTTCATTACCTGTGGGTAAGTTTTTCTCCATCATTCTGCATTCAGTACTATATAATCAGAGAGTGAAAACAGAATGTTAGAAATTTTTGCAAATTTATTGAAAAGGAAAAACTTTAATCTTGCATTGATATAAGTATTCAGCCCCTTTACTCAGGACTTTGTTGAAGCCCCTTTGGCAGTGATTACAGCCTCCAGTCTTCTTGGGGATGATGACACAAGGTTTACACCTGTATAATACAGCAGGCACCCGGCCTCAATGACGGGGAATGGCGATCACGCCGAGACCGGCCAATAAACCCCTCAGATGCTGCATTCAACAGAGATTGCGGCATCTATGAGGTTAGAGCCCCTGCAGTGAAATTGTGGGCCTCGGATGGGTTATCACTGCTGAAGGTTCCCATGGCTGACTTGGTAATGTTCCTGCTAAGCTGTGCACGAGGCAGATCAAAAAACACTAAATCTTAAACGTTTAAATCACAGTGCTTTTCCAATTTTACATGCAAATAATATAAACAATAATATATATATCCGGTATCTCCACGTCCGAAAATGTCTGAACTACTAAAATATTAAAATTGGGTTCCTGAACGGTGTACGCCGTAACTGAAAAATCAAACAATAAAAACACGCAGTTCACCATTTTTTTGTCACCTTGTCCCCCCCCCCCCAAAAAAAAGTTTAATAAGTGATCAAAAAGTTACGTACCCCAAAAATGGTACTAATAAAAACTACAGTTTGTCCCGCATAAAAAACAAGCTTCGATACAGCTTTGTAGAGCAAAAATAAGTCGGGTTTATGAGTAACTAGCTGAAGGACCCGGCTTCGCACGGGTATATTTCATCTATTTCATTTAATGTTTGTGTGTGTCGTTAAAAGATATCGACAGTATCCCCTATAACACTGCCCCCCCCCCCCACAGTGCCCCGCCACCTAAAAATGGGGCCTCCACAGCAGCCCTTTAAACAAAAAACTTATAGGTCCCTCAGGAGGTTGCGACGCTATATATAATGTAAGGTTCAAAGGTCTCTAGGACCTAAGCGTAGCATTTGCACACCTCTCTGACTAGTGTTATATAAAACATAATTCTTTATTAAGTATTATTCTTAAAATCTCATAGAACTCTTAAGGAACTGGTTAAAATTCCTCAGGACTAGACAGGTGGGAATTTGTGTTTTTTTACATTATAGATGTATCCTTGTTCAGATACACTGTATCCCGGTGGGGTGCCTGATTCTATCTGAACAAGGATACATCTATAATGTAAAAAAACACAAATTCCCACCTGTCTAGTCCTGAGGAATTTTAACCAGTTCCTTAAGAGTTCTTTGAGATTTTAAGAATACTTAATAAAGAATTATGTTTGATATAACACTAGTCAGAGAGGTGTGCAAATGCTACGCTTAGGTCCACAGCAGCCCATCCCCTTAACTTTGACCTTCACAGCAGCCCGCCCCTTTAACAGGGAGTTTCACAGCACCCCACTCCCTTGACAGTGACCTCCTCAGGGACCCGCCCCCTTAAGTGACCTCTACAGCACCCCTCCCCTTAACACTGACCTCCATAGGGGACCGTCCCCTTATCTGTGACCTCCACAGTACCCTGCTGACTTAACAGTGACCTCCACAGCAGCCTTCCCCCTTAACAGTAACATCCACAGTGAACGCCCCTTAAACAGTGACCTCCGCAGCAGCTGCCCCTTTAATAGTGGCCCCTGCCCCTTTAACAGTGACCTCCACAGAGCCCTGCTCTTTTAAGGCTAGGACTACATGACTACATATGTCACGCGACATTTCGTCATACCATTGTCGCGCAACAATTTTTATAATGATAGGCTATGGTGTCGCACTGCGACACAACAGTTCGCAAAAAATCCATCCAAGATGGATGCATGTAGCAGCGTAGTTGTGCCCTATGTGTCGTGCGACTTATTGTCGTCGTGTACCCCTAGCCTAAAGCTGACCTACAGTGGTGAAACAAAATGGCTGGGTTGTTATGGAAACGTGGAGCAAAACTGTGTGTATGTGGAGACTAAGGGCCTGCGAGCTTCTATTGGCTGATAAGGGACATGTGACCATGTGCATGGCGGTTGGAAAATGAAGAGAGAGACTTGCCGGCTTGTATTGGCTAATGCAGGTCATTTTTGGGGAATATCTCAGGAACGGTACGTCCTAGAGAGCTGAGACCCGATCTTAAACCTTCCCGGACACCTGATGTACCTGTGTGCCAAATATGGTGAAAATCGGTCCAGTCGTTTGGTCGCGCATAAAGAACAGACAGACAGACATTGGGACAGACAGAAACTCATTTTTATATTATAAGGCATAAAACAAAATAAGAACTATACAAGTTTGGTATTGAGCCGGAAACATGAGGTTAATTAGGAGTATTGCAATAGTTTTTCTTGGTATCAAAATTTTGGCATTGTGACAACCCTACTCTTGATGAGGTTTTCATTAAGAATATCTCTGTACTTTGCTCCTGCATTCGGTTCTTCTCAACCCTGACCAGTCTCCCTGTCCCAGCCTCTGACAAATACCGCACAGCTGCCACCACCGTGCTTCACTGTAGGGATGGTATTGGGCAGAGTTGTTTTCCTCCAAACATGATGCTTAGAAATTAGGACAAAAAGTTCAATCTTGGTTTCATCAGACCAGAGAATCTTGTTTCTCACAGTCTGAGAGTCTGTTAGGTGCTTTTCATATGTCTTATTACTGAGGAGAGGCTTCTTTCTGGCCACTCTACCATACAGCCCGGATTGGTGGAGGCTGCAGTGATGGTTGACCTTCTGCACACGGCCAGAATGACCATTTGGGTTATTGGTCACCTATCTTGCAAAGGCCCTACTCCCCTGACTACTTAGTTTGGTGAGGCGGCCAGCTCTAGGAAGAGTCCTGGTTGTTCCAAACTTCTTCCATTTAAGAATTATGGAGGCCACTGTGCTCTTCGGAACTTTCAGGGTAGCAGAAATATTTTTGTTCCCTTCTCCACACATAGCTTAGAGGGCGTTCCGACTGCGTTTATACAACTGAAGCCAGTGGCCTGTCGTTAATAGATGGGGAAGTTACGTCCTTGTGGGTAAATGTTGGAGTTCCAGATGGACTTCTAGTGCTACATGAACCGGTTTTGGATGTCTTGTGTAATGACTAGAGATGAGCGAATCGACTTCGGATGAAACATCCAAAGTCGATTCGCATAAAACTTTGTTTCAATACTGTACTAGAATGTATTTTACTTTGCGAATTCTCGCGAGATAATAACTTCAGAATTGATTTATACTGTAAAAAAACATTTCCGGAACTCGGGTTCGATTCCAAGTGGTACAGTGGTACGCTCGCTCCGTACAGTATTGAAATGCGGATGTTTCATCCGAAGTCGTTTTGCTCATCCCTAGTAATAACCATGTCTCTTATTGTCCTCCATTAGGGAAGTGCTTTGTCTATTGCAATGGCCTCATGGATCACCTGTGCGTGTGTCTGAATGGAAACAGCAGAGCGTGGTATAAAGTGCCCGGCCGATTCACAGGAACCACGGTGAGATCACAGATTTGACAATTCTGTTACCAGAACAGAGGAAAACAGAAGACATCTTTACCCGCCCTGTCACCGCATGTTCTTTTATTCAGAAAGGAAAGATGTTGTTGGGGCTACGGTTACTGATGACCTATCCTCAGTATAGGTCATGAATATCAGATCAGTGGGGGTCCGACACTCGGCACCTCCAGCTATCAGCTGTTTTGGGGCAGCTCCACCATTGGAGGCAGCCATACAGCTCCATACACTGTGCAGTGGCCATGCTGGGGTACTGCAGCTCAGCTCCCACTCAAGTGTGTTCAAACATATTTTGTATGATATGGACACATTATCACAAGGGTGCAAGATGCTGATGGAACATGCATCCACGTCAAGGAGGAGGAGTTTTTTTTTTTTTTTTTTCGTATTTATTTTTGTGCTGGTTTGTCTCTCTATCTCTGTCTCTATGGCTTCATGCACACGACTGTGCCCACTGTCTGCAGGCGTGGACCCATTCACTTGAATGGGGTCCGCAATATGCATCCCACGGCCCATACTGCACAGAAAACCCACGCAAGCACTCCGTTGTTCTTCCGTGGGGTTTCCGATCCATGCCTCTGTCCCGCACCGTATGTTCCAGATTGTGATCCCATTCAAGTGAATGGGTCTGCATCTGTGATACTGTGTGCAGGCCACAATATGGGCACGGACCTGCTACGGTCGTGTGCATGAGGCCCATCTCTATCTCTGTCAGTGTTTCTCTCTATCTCTGTTTCTCTCTGTCACCCTTTCTTCCTTCCCAGCCTTCACTGATACTTTCAGTTACAGTTTATGTTCGTTTCATAGCAGGTTAAAACACGGGTATGTAAAGTCATATGTGGATCGGCCAATGGCCGTTTTGCGTATACTGACACTTCTTTAGACGACGGTCTGTGTACGTGAAACGTCCATTGGCCGATCCACTTGTGACTTTACCTACCAGTATTTTAACCTGCTGTGAAGCTGATATAAACCGTGACTGGAAGTACCAGTGAGTGCCAGGATATCCTCTCTTTATGGACTATGTTAGAGGTTCTCTTGGCTTCTTCATATTGATGACCTATCCTCAGGATAGGTCCTCAATATCAGATCAGCGGAGGGTCCGTAACCCGGCACCCCCGCTGATCAGCTGTATGAGCATGCCATCTCCTTCTCTCTTCCTGTCCCCATCTTCTTTGCTGTCCCATAGACATACAGTAGCGGAATGGAAGAGAGAAGGGAGGCGGTACGTGCACACTGTGCGCGCCGTCTCCTCAGGGAGCCGATCGGCGGGGGCGCCGGGTGTCGGACCCCTGACAATCTGATATTGATGGCCTATCCTCAGGATAGGCCATCAATATTAAAAAGCCCGGAGAACCCCTTTAATGCTTCTGACTTTTGCAGTGATCTGTATGCTGGGCTTTGCTGGGTTCACAGCTCTTTGTAGTTTAGCTTCGGTTTGTCTTTCTGTGAGATATTGGGAGAGTTTAGCGTTCTAAGTGGAAGGTTACAACGTTCTTCTTATCTAATGTGACATTTGTCTCACCCAAGCCTGGTCCAAGTGGTGTATCAGCCCCTCGATCACAGCTCTGTGTGCGCTGAAAGTTTTTCATGGCCGTTTTGCATCAATGTGTGCACCCATTTTCTGGCTGTTTTGTATCCGTTCTAAGGGTCCATTCACACATCTGCAGAATGGGTACACATCCGTTCCGAAAATTGCGGAACGGGTGCGGACCCATTCATTCTCTATGGGGGCAGGAATGGATGCGGACAGCACACAGTGTGCTGTCCACATCCGCATTTCCGGAGCGCAACCCCGATCTTCCGGTCCGCGGCTCCAGAAAAAAATACAACATGTCCTATTCTTGTCCGCGATTGCAATACATTACGGCCCTGTGACTGGACCCTTAATAGCTGTTCAAAACAGACATTAAAAACTGATGTAAGTTCATAGTTTTAAAAAAAAAATTCTAAATCCCAACCCCTGCAGTGCTCTTCATATATACAGTATAATGTCCCCATAGTGCCCCCCAGTATGCATAATGACTCCTACAGTGCTCCCAGTATGCATAATGGGTCCCATAGTGCCACCAGTATAGATAATGACCCCCTTTGTGCCCCCAGTATTATGAAATGCCCCCCAACCCACGATAGTGCAGACAAAAAATAATAGTATTCACCTCATCCACTCGCTCCTCACTGGATGCTGCAGGACCTTTGCTGTCCGTGTGATCATCATGCCGGGAGTGCAGGTCCTGCTGCATCCAGTGAGTCGCAGCGGCCATTGTTTGGTGATCATGTTTCTTTTACCTGCAGAAATATGAGCATTTTTCTGTTCATGTGCGGCCATCTTGGAAGTCCATTGTGTGCCGCTGGTATCTGGCGTACCGTGGATCCGGTACTGCGCTGTGGCTACACAGGAATACACGGGAACCTTGGCACAGATGTGAACAGAGCCTGAGCACAAGGAACATAATGACCAGACGTTCTGGTTTTCCAATATATGGACAATTTTAGCTTTTTGGTGGCAGTCCTCTCCAAGGCTAGGGTGACATGGGGTCGCAGTAGACTCGAGAAGGACCTTCCCTATACAGAAAAGGCTGTGGAGAAATTGCGACAATCACAAAAATTATGTCCAGGTTGAATTTCTGATTTCCCTATGACTTTTCTCCCTATAGGGAAACATTGTGGTTGCGGTGATGCGATGCTGCTCATGAACCTCGAGACTGAGACGTTGTTTTTTATTACGGTTTACTTTAGTTTCCATAATTTTGTATTTTTTATTTCATTTTTTAGGATGCATTCCTCCAAATTGTCAGAAATGAAGGGATCCGATCTCTTTGGAGCGGGCTCCCGCCAACATTGTAAGTGCCATGATTTATGGGCTCAGTGCGGGAGATTTATCAAAACTGGTGCAAAGGGAAATTTGGCTTAGGTGCCCCCAGCCGCCAATCTGATGCCACCTTTCATTTCACAGAGCGCCTTTGGAAAATAAAAGGATGGATCTGATTGGCTAGAGCAACTAAGCCACATTTTCCTTTGCACTAGTTTTGATAAATCTTCCCCAATATTCTCTGGTTACTGAGTGGAATTCCTATTTTCCAAGGCTTTTGTAAAGGTTTAAAACCACTTTTTCTGAGCTAAATATCGGCACAGACCATTATAGGCTTGTTAAAAATAAAAATAAAATAAAAAATCTGGCGGCAATGTAATAGGGAATATAAGAAGATCAAAGCAGTAAAAACGCCATTGGTTAGGCTCTGTTCACACCATGTCTGAGCGGTTGGTCTGTCGGGAGGACTGTTCGATGTTTACCTCCTACCTATGCCACTGTCTAGACAAATGGTGGAGTAGGTTTCTTCCTATAATGCTCCTCAAAATGCCCGGGCACCTCATATAGGTTATACTTACCCCGCTCCTTGGCACCCGCACCGCTCCTGATGCCTGCACGGCCGCCGCTACAGCCAATAACAGGCTGCGATGGGGACGAGTCTCCTTATTGTCATCTGTGATGCCTGGGAGGCTCGTTCCCGTTGCGGCCTGCTATTGGCTGACCAACCCCTAGCACCTCCCCCCGTCGGCAAATGTTTTGATCGGCGCGGCGGGCAGTGTGTCCCGGGGCGAGGTAAATATAAACTGTATGAGGGATCCGGGCATTTTGGGGGGAATTATAGGAGTTGGATAACCCCCTTAAATACATTTTGGAGTATACCCAGGAGCTTTTGTCCGGCATACATACCAAATGTAGGGCTCAAATGTGTGAACAGAGTCTTAAAGGGGTTGTCTCATGTAGACATTTGTGGCACATGGATAAGATATGCCGTCAGTGTCCGATATGTGTGGGTCCTGCCTCTGACACCTCATCCTACCTCAAGAACAGTCATGAATGGAGAGCAACCCGTGTATGTGCAGCTTTCTCCATTAACGGAGTTGTCCCATGAAAAATATTCTACAGTTTTGAAACCAGCACCTGGATCTGAATACTTCTGTAATTACATGTAATTTAAAACTTTAGTACAGCCGCTGAGTTATTCAATAAAATATATCCGAATGGCACCACCTGCTGTTTGTTCTTTTTCTTATTCCTTTGTCCTGCTCACCGAGATGGTCGCACATGCTCAGTTTCATCCTTCAACTGCCCCCTGGGCTGTGATAGGGAGAGCCTGGACACGCCCCCTGGGCTGTGATAGGGAGAGCCTGGACACGCCCCCTGGGCTGTGATAGGGAGAGCCTGGACACGCCCCCTGGGCTGTGATAGGGAGAGCCTGGACACGCCCCCTGGGCTGTGATAGGGAGAGCCTGGACACGCCCCCTGGGCTGTGATAGGGAGAGCCTGGACACGCCCCCTGGGCTGTGATAGGGAGAGCCTGGACACGCCCCCTGGGCTGTGATAGGGAGAGCCTGGACACGCCCCCTGGGCTGTGATAGGGAGAGCCTGGACACGCCCCCTGGGCTGTGATAGGGAGAGCCTGGACACGCCCCCTGGGCTGTGATAGGGAGAGCCTGGACACGCCCCCTGGGCTGTGATAGGGAGAGCCTGGACACGCCCCCTGGGCTGTGATAGGGAGAGCCTGGACACGCCCCCTGGGCTGTGATAGGGAGAGCCTGGACACGCCCCCTGGGCTGTGATAGGGAGAGCCTGGACACGCCCCCTGGGATGTGATAGGGAGAGCCTGGACACGCCCCCTGGGCTGCAGCAGAAAATACACTCCCCTTGATATAAATCTAGCAGAGCAATGAATAGGGAGATCTCTGGATCCATGTGAGGCACAAGGCTGGTTCTAGCTTTGTTAGAAAGAGAATGTCATGTACTATACGATCAGATTTTTTTGTTTTTTGCATTATTCATGGGATAACCCCTTTAATTGCTATGGGACGTCTGAAATGTCCAGATGGGGCAACCCTTTTAATATCTTGTTTTTGGGCTTAAATTAGTTTTGTTGGCCCAGCCCCAGTGTGCAGGACAGAGCTGCTATGGCATAGTATGATAGTATACAGTATAGTCGCTGTGTCCGTTCATTGCGATCATGGTGGTGTGTGTACATGTCGCCTTATTATAACTTGTGTCCACAGAGTAATGGCTATTCCAGCTACCGCCATCTACTTCACCTGTTACGACCATCTACGGGACATATTGATCCATCGTTTGAACAGCGTGGAGAGCGCCTGCCTCATTGCTGGAGCCGCAGCCAGACGTGAGTCCTTCCTCACATACCTTAGAGAGGACCCGTCCCCTTTGCTGAGGACCCGTCCCCTTTGCTGAGGACCCGTCCCCTTTGCTGAGGACCCGTCCCCTTTGCTGAGGACCCGTCCCCTTTGCTGAGGACCCGTCCCCTTTGCTGTGTACCCGTCCCCTTTGCTGAGGACCCGTCCCCTTTGCTGAGGACCCGTCCCCTTTGCTGAGGACCCGTCCCCTTTGCTGAGGACCCGTCCCCTTTGCTGAGGACCCGTCCCCTTTGCTGAGGACCCGTCCCCTTTAGTAAACACTTAAAATAAGTCTTAGCATTTTTCTTAGGACTCTCTATGTTGTCATCTCTCTGTTATTCCTCCTGGAAATAGATGACTGAACTGACAACTGGGTGTTTAAAAAAATATCCTGCCTATGGCAGAAATCCTCCTTCTACAGAAGTCTGATGCCAGTAAACCCAGTAGTGCACGTCCCATTTAAAATCCTCAATAACAGCTTGGAGGATGCTGCAGTGGGATGACAGACCTTTGTTTCATTCATGTTCTTCAGTGGGATCGGCTACCCTGATCAGCCCGCTGGAGTTGATCAGGACGAAGATGCAGTCCCGACCGCTGTCGTACAAGGAGCTGACGTTCTGTATTCGGAGCGCTGTGGTCAAGGAAGGCTGGCTGTCCCTGTGGAAAGGATGGGGCCCCCACTGTCCTGAGAGATGTCCCCTTTTCTGGTACGGTCATTTCTAGAAATAGAGACATTACATATAGTTGTTACGTTACTTATTTTGTACCGATCCCGAGTTAAAGCCTGTAATATATTCTCCAGAGCAGTATTCACAATTCTGCTGCATTCAGAGCTGAACTCTTTAGCATTCTCTGTTTTGTTATCAATGTCTGCGCAGAATTTCCTCTATTATTTACAATCTGGAAAGTGTTGTCTTTTCATCTGGCAGTTTATAATAATGTGAAAAATTAAGTGACCCACTTCTTTATAGTAGCCCAGCAAGGTGTTGGGGAAGCATTTGATGACAAACATGTTGACTTGTTTCCATTGATGACCTGTTGTGAATGCAGCTCTGGAGTATAATACAGGATGTAACTCAGGATAAGTAATGTACAGTTGCATGAAAAAGTATGTGAACCCTTTAGAATGATATGGATTTCTGCACAAATTGGTCATAAAATGTGATCTGATCTTCATCTAAGTCACAACAATAGACAATCAGTCGGCTTAAACTAATAACACACAAAGAGTTAAATGTTACCATGTTTTTATTGAACACACCATGTGAACATTCACAGTGCAGGTGGAAAAAGTATGTGAACCCTTGGATTTAATAACTGGTTGAACCTCCTTTGGCAGCAATAACTTCAACCAAACGTTTCCGGTAGTTGCAGAGCAGACGTGCACAACGGTCAGGAGTAATTCTTGACCATTCCTCTTTACAGAACTGTTTCAGTTCAGCAATATTCTTGGGATGTCTGGTGTGAATCGCTTTCTTGAGGTCATGCCACAGCATCTCAATCGGGTTGAGGTCAGGACTCTGACTGGGCCACTCCAGAAGGTGTATTTTCTTCTGTTTAAGCCATTCTGTTGTTGATTTACTTCTATGCTTTGGGTCGTTGTCCTGTTGCAACACCCATCCTCTGTTGAGCTTCAGCTGGTGGACAGATGGCCTTAAGTTCTCCTCAAAATGTCTTGATAAACTTGGGAATTCATTTTTCCTTCGATGATAGCAATCCGTCCAGGCCCTGATACAGCAAAGCAGCCCCAAATCATGATGCCCCCACCACCATACTTCACAGTTGGGATGAGGTTTTGATGTTGCTGTGCTGTGCCTCTTTTTCTCCACACATAGTGTTGTGTGTTTCTTCCAAACAACTCAACTTTGCTTATATCTGTCCACAGAATATTTTGCCAGTACTGCTGTGGAACATCCAGGTGCTCTTGTGCAAACTGTAAACGTGCAGCAATGGTTTTTTTTGGACAGCAGTGGCTTCCTCTGTGGTATCCTCCCATGAAATCCATTCTTGTTCAGTGTTTTACGTATCGTAGATTCGCTAACAGGGAAGTTAGCATATGCCAGAGACTTTTGTAAGTCTTTAGCTGACACTCTAGGATTCTTCTTCACCTCATTGAGCAGTCTGCGCTGTGCTCTTGCAGTCATCTTTACAGGACGGCCACTCCTAGGGAGAGTAGCAGCAGTGCTGAACTTTCTCCATTATAGACAATTTGTCTTACCGTGGACTGATGAACAGCAAGGCTTTTGGAGATACTTTTATAACCCTTTCAGCTTTATCCAAGTCAACAATTCTTAATCGTAGGTCTTCTGAGAGCTCTTTTGTGCGAGGCATCATTCACATCAGGCAATGCTTCTTGTGAAAAGCAAACTCAAAACGTGTGTGTTTTTTATAGGGCAGGGCAGCTGTATCCAACACCTCCAATCTCATCTCATTGATTGGACTGCAGTTGGCTGACACCTCACTCAAATTGGCTCTTGAAGATGTCATTAGTCTAGGGGTTCACATACTTTTTCCACCTGCACTGTGAATGTTTGTTTACATGGTGTGTTCAATAAAAACATGGTAACATTTAATTCTTTGTGTGTTATTAGTTTAAGCAGACTGTGATTGTCTATTGTTGTGACTTAGATGAAGATCAGATCACATTTTATGACCAATTTGTGCAGAAATCCATATCATTCCATAGGGTTCACATACTTTTTCTTGCAACTGTATGTACACAGTTCAGACAATAAAAAGATAGAGTCTCTGAAAAATATACTAGTCTCCTCTAGCGCTGCAAATCCAAAGACAATGTGGGAAAAGTCTATTACTTGACGAAAATGTATAGAAAAAGACTGCGCTGCAAGAGGAAATCTTCTCTATGTATAAAGTTCGTTTTTTGAATCTTCAACTAGTAGGATCACATGCCACCTCACGGTCCAACATTAGTGTGCAAACCTGTAGATGATGAGAAAACGCACTATGGTGTAGCAGGTTCCAAGCATCTAACGCTCCATGTGAACAGGTTATACTCACAGGATTCCTGGTAAGTGAAGGCGTGTAGAAATCTCGATGGTATCAAGGTAGAACTCTGCTAAAAGAGAGGACTATAGCGTAGTATGTCACAACACTTGGTCTGCCTGCAAACAGATTATACTCACAGGGCTTCACTTGTCAGGTGCGTATGTAAAATCTATTATAGACAGCTCAGATCCTGGATTACAGCTAACATCGATGTCCAAAACCTCCCAGGGAAAAGGTCGCAAGAGAAGAATGTGCGCACCAAAGGTCAGATAAAAACTATTTAATATTGGCAAAAAGTACAACTATAAAACATATAAAAATCTGGAGTATTGCCCGACCCGGGTTTCGCGATGATGCCCCAGACGAAGCATCATCGCGAAACCCGGGGTCGGGCAATACTCCAGATTTTTATATGTTTTATAGTTGTACTTTTTGCCAATATTAAATAGTTTTTATCTGACCTTTGGTGCGCACATTCTTCTCTTGCGACCTTTTCCTGGGAGGTTTTGGACATCGATGTTAGCTGTAATCCAGGATCTGAGCTGTCTATAATAGATTTTACATACGCACCTGACAAGTGAAGCCCTGTGAGTATAATCTGTTTGCAGGCAGACCAAGTGTTGTGACATACTACGCTATAGTCCTCTCTTTTAGCAGAGTTCTACCTTGATACCATCGAGATTTCTACACGCCTTCACTTACCAGGAATCCTGTGAGTATAACCTGTTCACATGGAGCGTTAGATGCTTGGAACCTGCTACACCATAGTGCGTTTTCTCATCATCTACAGGTTTTGCACACTAATGTTGGACCGTGAGGTGGCATGTGATCCTACTAGTTGAAGATTCAAAAAACGAACTTTATACATAGAGAAGATTTCCTCTTGCAGCGCAGTCTTTTTCTATACATTTTGTATGTACACAGTGACTCCACCTGCAGAATAGTGAGTGCAGCTCTGGAGAATAATACAGGATGTAACTCAGGATCAGTACAGGATAAGTAATGTATGTACACAGTGACTCCACCTGCAGAATAGTGAATACAGCTCTGGAGTATAATAACGGATGTACCTCAGGATAAGTAATGTATGTACACAGTGACTGCACCAGCAGAATAGTGATGTACACAGTGACTGCACCAGCAGAATAGTGAGTGCAGCTCTGGAGTATAATACAGGATGTAACTCAGGGTCAGTACAGGATAAGTAATGTAATGTATGTACACGGTGACTCCACCAGCAGAATAGTGAGTGCAGCTATAAGTTGCTTAAAGGGGTCATCCTGGAAATAGGATAGGTCACCAAAATCACGTGGGGGTCTGACTCCCGGGACCTCCTCTGATTAGCTGTTCAGCGGGCCAGTGCCATCACTATACATCGGTCACATGGCCTAGGTGCAGCTCATCCCCCATTGAAGTTGATGGAGCTCAGCTACAATATCAAGCGCAGCCGCTATACAATGTACAGCGCTGTGCTTGGAGAGCGGCTGGGTGTCCCCAGAACTCCGGGGAGCGTGGTGGCTCCCACTGCAGGGGTGCTGGGACTCAGACCCCCAACAATGTGATGATGATGACACTGTGGAACACTTATGGCCCCGTCACCCTGTTCTAACGTGTTTAGTGGGTTTTGTGGTGTGCTTGTGATATATGACAAACCTATTGCTAGATCTGTCCAGTTTGGTTGTTAGTTTCTTCAGTTTACGAAGTTCTAAGGGATTTTCTGGTAACGCCGTTCTGTTCTTTATATTGCAGCAATGTATTGGTATAATTATGAGCTTGGAAGAAAATGGCTTTGCCAGAGATATAACAAAGCAGAAGCAACCCTTTCAATATGTTTTGCATCAGGAGCCTTTTCTGGATCAGTAAGATCTATCTATCTAATCATGTAACCATACTGCTATAACCTTGTTTTTCATTGCACCTATGCACAGGTAGACACAGGCTGTTCAGCCACTTCCTTGGGAAAGCAGAGTAATGGCCATATGGTTTCTATTGCAGCTCCCACATGACTTGGGTAGACCAAACAAAGCTAGGACCAGCCCTGTACCTCACATGGGTCCAGAGGTCTCTACATTCATTGCTGCTAGAATATCTTCAGCTTGGTAGCTCAGGGGTCGTGTCCTTTCTGCTCCAGCTCTCTCCCTGTAACTGCCACAGCTTCTAACACAGGGATCAGCATCCTCCGGCACTCCAGCTGTTGTGAAACTACAACTCCCAGCATGCATACTTGCTCTGCTCTTCTAAGATTTCTCATAGGAATGAATGGAGCATGCTGGGAACTGTAGTTTCACAACAGCTGAGTCTTGGAGGTCGCTGATCCCTGTTCTAACAGAACATATGGCTGGTGGCAGTTGAAGATTTAAACTGAGCTCTTTTGACCAGTGACAGAAAAAAAAGGAAAGAACAAACAGCAGGTGGCGCTGTACAGATACACTTTATTGAATAGCTCACTGGCTATAGGTCCAATCACACAAACCTAAGCTTCAGTGCCTGTATTGTGGACTGCAAACAGCGGGTCTGCAACACATGGGCACTGGCTGTGTGCACTCCGTGCTGCAGATGCGGACCATTGACTTGAATAGGTCCGCGATCCGCAAGATGTGTCAAAAGATAGGAAATCTCCTATCTTTTGCGGAGAGGAGGCACGGATTGGAAGCCTCAGAAGCGCTTCCATGGGATTTTGGGTCCGCACCACAAAATATAGGACCTGTCCTATCTTTTGCTGTATCTTGCAGATTGCGGAACCATGCAAGTCATTGGGAGATTATTTATATATATATATATATATATATATATATATATATATATATATACTGGCACAATCATCCGCTAGTCTTGATCTCCCTGCACTGGCAGAAGCCTCTTAACAAATCGGGCACATCTCTGCCCTGTAGCAGAAACTGAAGTCTATGCAGCTACAGGCTGGTCTAAACTTCAGCGATAACTTCCGCCACTTTCTGGTAAAAGTTCTATTAAATGTGGTCGGGGCGGTGTGAAGCCCCGCCAAACTCCATTAGGCCCCACCCCTTCTCACCACTTTGGAAAAGTGTCGAAGCCTAAAAATTCGCAAATTATGGCACATTTATGACTTAATAAATGTCCCTCAATGGGTCTGCAGCACTGAGTGCATACGGCCGGTGCCTGTGCATTGCGGACCAATATTTGCGGTCGCAGCACGGGCACGGAGCCCTTACATGCGCCTGAATGAGCCCCTTATTTTTTAATTACATGCGATTACAAAAGTATTTAGATCCAGGTGCTGATTTGAAAAATGTAGAATGTTTCATAACACAACCCCTTTAAGGTCTGTTGCATTGCACTAAATCTCACCTTTTTATCATCATGTTGTTTTAAAGGGGTATTCCGGTTATATTGTTATCCCCTACCGACAGAATAGGGGATAACTATTTGAAAATCAACAGTGCACCCAGCCACTCCATTAATTTCTATGGAAGTTCCGGATATAGGCGATCACAGGGTTCCCGTGAACGGCGTGGGTCCTAGTGGTAGGACCTCCACGGATCCAATAGTTATCCCCTATCCACACTTAATATAACTGGAATATCCCTTCAAGGTCCAACCATGACCTTTGCAGTCACCACTAGGGGGAGCTGAGTATCTTACTGCATACGTATGCACTATGCTCATGGTAAAGCTGCTATCTTTCTCCGTAGAGGTGACTGCTGGCTGCCAGGATTTTATATATTTCTACATGGAGAAAAATGTATACATTTGTACCTGTTTATTTTTTAAAGTGTAAATAGTGTAACACTTACTGCAAGAATTAAAAGACCATTAGTCTAATTCACTTCAAAAGGGCCTTAATCGGCATAATTAGTAAAGGGAGCAGAGAGTTTAAAGGGGTCTCAAGAAGACCACGCCTGTTCACATGGACTACAAGGAGGCTTTCCCAACTCGGAACCTCCTTCTGAGACAGATTCTGGCGTAATCATGCCCATATATATTTCAAGGACGGCCATTTGAATGGCCACAATATAATGCATGTTTTCCCCTGCAGCAAGCCATGGCTTCACCCAGCCAAATCAACAATTTGCTGGAGAGGGGTGCCAGGAGCGGGACTGTGGGCGATCAGCCATTTACCCCTTGTACAAGCAGCGTGACTGGCGGTGGTCATCCGATAATCCCTGGTTCCCCAGGCGCGGGACTGGAGGTGATCAGCCGATAACCCCTGGTGCCAGGAGCCGGATGGGGGTGATCATTGGATAACCCCCTGGTGCCAGTGTGGGAGTGAGCAAGCTGATAACCCCTGGTGCCAGGAGCAGGACTTGGGGAGATCATCTGATAACCCCTGGTGCCAGGAGCAGACTTGGGGGCGATCAGCTGATAACCCCCTGGTGCCAGGAGCAGGACTTGGGAGATCATCTGATAATCCCTGGTTCTAGGATTATCGGGACTGGGGGCAGTCAGCCGATAACCCAGGTGCCAGGAGCGGGACTGGGGGCAGTCAAGCCGATACCCCTGGTGCCAGGAGCGGGACTGGGGGCAGTCAGCCGATAACCCTGGTGCCAGGAGCGGGACTGTGGGCAGTCACCCGATAACCCCTGGTGCCTGGAGCGGGACTGGGGGCAGTCAGCCGATGACCCCTGGTGCCAGGAGCGGGACTGGGGGGCGGTCAGCCGATGACACTAGCAATGCATTATGAAAGGCATCGTCTCTAGTCTAATTTTTCATTCTTGCAGTCAGTGGACGCTCCAGCTCATGGACCCCCTGATTTACCATTAATACGTCTTCTTTGAGCAATTCCGGATGATGGGATTTTACTTTGTATTTTACAGTTTGCTGCTGTAGTCACTTTACCATTTGATGTGGTGATGAAACTAGGAGACAGATTGAAAACTGGGGAGAACTGGAGGCGTCACACGTAAGTGTGGGACATGACACTGATCTCCATAACATACACAGAACGTCCGTATCCTTTCTAGTATCTGCTTAATGCAATGGCGCAGGCCTGACGTAACTTTTTTTAAATTTTAAATGTTTCCTTAGGTTTACAGAAATAATCTACATCGACTTGGAAGATAATGCGTATTATAATATCGAGAATGCTTTAGGGGTCTTTTTGCAGGTGAGTTTATTGTAGTTTCATTGGGTCGTTCTTCCTGATCCTGATGTGTTCTGTGTGTACAGCATCACAGTTTGGAGAAAATGAAAAACATCTGGCCATTCACACGGTGGCCCCGAGGTGGCGCCGCTGTCCTATAAACTGCTATTGAGGCTTTGGCTCTGTTCACAGCTGCATCATAGCTTCTGTTCATAACCGCCATACTGCAGGATCTCCACTGCGTCTGACACCCGATCTAATTATCATGGGGTTTCATTGTGGTTTCTGTAGCCGCAAGCTACGCTATTCTTGTCATCAGAACTGTGCACGGAGGCTTAGAAAATAGAAACATAGAATGTGTCGGCAGATAAGAACCATTTGGCCCATCTAGTCTGCCCATATATCTGAATACTATGAATAGCCCCTGGCCCTATCTTATATGAAGGATGGCCTTATGCCTTCTCCCATCCATGCTTAAACTCCTTCACTGTATTTGCAGCTGCCACTTCTGCAGGAAGGCTCTTCCATGCATCACTACTCTCTCAGTAAAGTAATACCTTCCTTATATTACTTTTTAAACCTTTGCCCCTCTAATTTAAAACTATGTCTCTTGTGGTAGTTTTTCTTCTTTTAAATATGCTCTCTTCCTTTACGAGTTGATTCCCTTTATGTATTTAAAAGTTTCTATCATATCCCCTCTGTCTCTTCTTCGAAGCTCCTGATGCAGAACTTTCTAATTTTTACTTAAAAAAAATTGATGTTCATTTTAACTAATTCCAGCGTGAACACCTCCCTGCATACAATATGGCGCGGTATACATTTTTAAAGGGGTTTTAAAATAATGCTGTTGGTACAGTACTGTACACTGGTGGTAAAACGAGCTTTTAGTATAACAAGGGACCACCATGACTACATGGCCCACGTAAATCTGGATCCAACCCTCAGGATGTGCAAAATATTGGTGTAAATGTACAGTAGCCTTGAGCTGGAATGAGAAAGTGTCTGATTTGCCCAGTTCACTCCAGCTGTTGTGAAACTACAACTCCCAGTGAGCTCCATTCATCATGTATGCATGCTGGGAGTCTCATTGTAGCTGGAATGCCGAAGGTTGCTGATTCCTGTCCTAGGGAGTGCTGCTAACTATATGATGCCACTTTGATACATTTGGTGTACGCTTTATTCAGCACTCTAGATAAACTTAGGACATGGACTTTAAAGGCTATGGACACCTTTAACCTTGAAACCATGATTCTGCTTGGAGGCTGCCTTCTTTATTCCTTCATTAATTCTCAGACCCCCCTGATATTCAGCTTGGAACCGGCTTCTAGCTTTAGACTTCTCATATCCGTGGACCGGTCCCTCCTAATACATTCTGGATGTGAAGTCTGTGTGTCTAGGATGCTGCTGTCCTATCACTAGCTCTCCTGTATCAGTGCAGCTTGATAACTAGTCTGATTTTTTACTTTTTCCTCTTCTCCAGCCCATAAGGGATCTCTCTCATTTGCACTGACAGTCAGTGATACTGAGGTAATGTAAGATATTCCTCCGCCAAGGGAAAGGTTTTTTATTTTTTTTTGGTGCTCTACCTTTTCTCTACACTGATACATGGCCTATGTGATTCCCTCCCTAGAAATTGCCTTGCGTGTGCCCTCCTCCATTTATACCACCCTGTGTGAGCTGCTCCCCTTGGATGCCTTTCCCCCTCTCCACAATCTGCTGCATCTCACATCCTCCCCCTCCCTGCTGCTATCTCTTACACTGAGAGAAGGGGAGAGCTGAGAGGGTGGTCAGGAGCAGAGCTCCGATTTATGTCCGATTCAGCGGCTAGGCGAAGGACTTACATTGACTATGCAGAAGCAAAATGTCGGGAAATTTTAAATGAGGACGATTTATAAAGTTGCTTAATTTTGCATTTAGCGAAGAAAAAAAAAACAGTGAAAGGCGTCCATGGCCTTTTATTAAGTTTAATTTTCCAGTCCGCTGTATTGTACGGTATATTGTAGTGTCTGATATTCACTTTCACCTTTTTCCTTTCTGCAGGTCTGAGTCCTCGCCTAATCAAGATCGCCCCCGCCTGTGCCATAATGATCAGCACCTACGAATTTGGAAAATCTTTTTTCCGCAAGTTAAATAATGAGCAGCAGTTGAAGACTTTGTGATTGAGTTTCTGTCCCTTACTGTTATGTTTTATTGCTGTAAATGAATGCGGCTGATCGGTGGGCGTCAGGCATGAGCACATGGCAATGATGTGATGTGCAGGACTGTGCGCCTAAGAGGGAGAGAGGCAGGGAATTTGCAGAAATCCCTATAATATTATTTTTGTTGGTGGCGAGTGATCAAGCACTCCAAGCAGCACCTTTACAGTATTTAGCATTGTGTATGGACATCTAGAGTGGTCACTCTCTAACTGTGATGTTTGTTGCCAGGCAACTCTGAATGTTGAAGGAAATATTCATTCGAATTGTGGACAGCTCTACCCTATGAAAATGTATGATTGTGTCCTATAGTTTAGCTTAACATAGAGCATATTTTTTAAAGAAGCACCCGGACAAAGCGGATACACTGTGTCATGCCTAGTGCAGGGGCGGAGCATGACACAAGGTTTCAGAGAACATCAAAGAGAATCCCTTTATGCTCACCCCCTGTACTATACTAGCACGGTTCAGCTTTACCTTCAGTGTTCCTTTAAAGAGATTGTGCCAAGTTTTTAGGTTATCCCCGATCTACAGAATAGACAGGGATGGCCAACCTGAGGCTCTCCAGCTGTTGCAAAACTACAACTCCCAGCATGCCCAGACTGCCTAAGCAGGGCATGGTGGGAGTTGTAGTTTTACAACAGCTGGAGAGGCTCTGGTTGACCATCCCTGCAAAGGGCATAACTAACTGATCAGTGGGGGGTAAGACTGTTGGGACCGAACCGATCCCGAGATCTGGATTCCCATTCCCCCGATCGGATGGGGCGGCAGGTCGAGCGAACGTCCTGCCGCTCCATCCCTTCTCTCCGCTTCCTGGGACTGTCGGAGATAGCCGCGGACAGCGCTCAGCTATTTTGCGGTGGTCCCCTAAAGAATAAATGGATCGGCAGAGCGCATGCTCCAACCTCGCCGCCATCAGATCAGGTGGAATTGGATCCCCGTTCTCAGGATCGGTTGGTCCCAGCGGGTAAGACCCCCACGATCAGTTAGTTTGTCCCCTATCTTGCAGATAGGGGATGACTTTGAAACTTAGGCCACAACCCCTTTAAGTTATTAAAGCATTATTTATCTCTGGTGTATTTTGGTAGATATCCCGTTACTGAAGATTACTCGTGTAACTTAGGCCTTAATATATATTATTTGCTTTTTCTTTTTTTTTTTTTTACTTTAGGTTTTTGTTTTGCTTTTAAAATGAAAAAAAAATACTAAAAAAGAAAAATCTAATCCATATCAGAAATTAAATTGTTAAATTTTGTAAAGATACGTTTAAAGCTGATTATTATTTTCTAATTACCGGTAAATGAAGATACACTGAAGATTACTTGTGTAACTAAGGCCTTATATATATTGTTTGCTTTTTTTTTCTTTTTTTTTTTTTTACTTTAGATTTATTTTTGCCTTTTTAGACAAAAAAAAAAAAAACTAAAAAAGAAAAATTAAGCCATATCAGAAATAAAATTGTTCTATTTTGTACAGATACGTTTAAAGCCGATTTTATTATTTTCTAATTACCAGTAAATTAAGAGATTTTTGTGTTTTATTTTATGGTGGCCCTGTCATCGTATCTGCAATGACATCAGGGCTCTTTATAAAGAAGCTATTTAGGTCGCTGACAAAACCCATATTCATGAACGTGCAGCCCATAAATATGAATGCTGGAATTAACGGCATCATTATTGCGCTGTATTGTTTAGTACGTGCCAATGTCATTATAATGGTCGTTAGTATTATATGATAAAGGGGTTGTCCGAGCTGCAGATATTTGACCTATCCTCAGGATAGGTCATCGTAACAGAATGGTGGGATCCCAAAACCCGACACCCCTACCCGTAAGCTGGTTTCAGGCATAAAGCCCTGCAGAACTGAGCTCCAGGACAACTACACAGTCGATGGATCCTTCGCCCGATGTATTGTTTCTAGAGCCAAGCAGCTGCTGAAACTGCTGATCGGACGAGGTGCCGGGTGTTGGACCCCACCCATCCTAAGGAGTAGCTCCAGCACTACAGTAACCAGCTCAGTCTACTATCCTGAGAATAGGACGGTCAGTCTAAAAATCCTGGAAAAACCCCATTACATTACTCCACCTATGGTTGGCTTACATCAAAATTCCGCTCCTTGTCGAAAGAGGCACAAAAAATGTACAAAACACACACAATAATTGTGGTGCATGGTATGTATAACAGTTTTTTTTAGTGTCAATTAAGCAGAATTATAGTGCATTTAGCTTAGTAAATCTACCACCAATTTTCAGTCTGTCTGTGGCCACCACTAGAGGGAGCTTAGGAGCACACTGCATACTGTCATTTCTATGCCTTATGTGCCATCAAATGAAAAGGATTATTCCCATCTCAGACATTCACGGCTGAGATCTTTGGCAGCGACCACGATGGCCAGAGTTACAGAAACAGCCGAGCCGCACCTTCCCTAACTTGCTGTGCCACACTGTTTCCATAACTCTGGCCACCACATAAGACCGCGTCTTCGATCTCAGCCATGACTTATTTTTTCTGGGACATATTAAAAAAACTAACAAACCATCTTATTTACTAACATACATAGTACATAAGGCCGAAATAGACATCCATCCATCCAGTTCAGCCTGTTGTCCTGCAAGTTGATCCAGAGGAAGGCAAAAAATCCCTATGAGGTAGAAGCCAATTTTCCCCACTTAAGGGGAAAAAAATTCTTTCCCGACTCCAATCAGAATAACTCCCTGGATCAACGACCCCTCTCTAGTAGCTATAGCCTGTAATATTATTACCTCCAGAAATACAGGGAGTGCAGAATTATTAGGCAAGTGGTATTTTTGAGGATTACTTTTATTAATGAACAACAACCATGTTCTCAATGAACCCAAAAAACTCTTAATATCAAAGCTGCATATTTTTGGAAGTAGTTTTTAGTTTGTTTTTAGTTTTAGCTAATTTTAGGGGGATATCTGTGTGTGCAGGTGACTATTACTGTGCATAATTATTAGGCAACTTAACAAAAAACAAATATATACCCATTTCAATTATTTATTTTTACCAGTGAAACCAATATAACATCTCAACATCACAAATATACATTTCTGACATTCAAAAACAAAACAAAAACAAATCGGTGACCAATATTGCCCACCTTTCTTTGCAAGGACACTCAAAAGCCTGCCATCCATGGATTCTGTCAGTGTTTTGATCTGTTCTCCATCAACATTGCGTGCAGCAGCAACCACAGCCTCCCAGACACTGTTCAGAGAGGTGTACTGTTTTCCCTCCTTGTAAGGGCTCATTCAGACGGCCGTATGCTGTCCGCAAAATACTGAATGCTATCCGTTTTTTTTGCGGATCCGCAAAAAAACGGATAGCATTCAGTATTTTTGCGGGACCCATAGACTTCAATGGGGCCATGTCCTGATTTTCACGGACAAGTATAGGACATGTTTCATTTTTTTTGCGGATCCGCAAAAAAACGGATAGCATTCAGTATTTTTGCGGACAGCATACGGCCGTCTGAATGAGCCCTAAATCTCACATTTGATGATGACCACAGGTTCTCAATGGGGTTCAGATCAGGTGAACAAGGAGGCCATGTCATTAGTTTTTCATCTTTTATACCCTTTCTTGCCAGCCACGCTGTGGAGTACTTGGACGCGTGTGATGGAGCATTGTCCTGCATGAAAATCATGTTTTTCTTGAAGGATGTCAGACTTCTTCCTGTACCACTGCTTGAAGAAGGTGTCTTCCAGAAACTGGCAGTAGGACTGGGAGTTGAGCTTGACTCCATCCTCAACCCGAAAAGGCCCCCACAAAGCTCATCTTTGATGATACCAGCCCAAACAGTACTCCACCTCCACCTTGCTGGCGTCTGAGTCGGACTGGAGCTCTCTGCCCTTTACCAATCCAGCCACGGGCCCATCCATCTGGCCCAATCAAGACTCACTCTCATTTCATCAGTCCATAAAACCTTAGAAAAATCAGTCTTGAGATATTTCTTGGCCCAGTCTTGACGTTTCAGCTTGTGTGTCTTGTTCAGTGGTGGTCGTCTTTTCAGCCTTTCTTTCTTGGCCATGTCTCTGAGTATTGCACACCTTGTGCTTTTGGCACTCCAGTGATGTTGCAGCTCTGAAATATGGCCAAACTGGTGGCAAGTGGCATCTTGGCAGCTGCACGCTTGACTTTTCTCAGTTCATGGGCAGTTATTTTGCGCCTTGGTTTTTCCACACGCTTCTTGCGACCCTGTTGACTATTTTTGAATGAAACGCTTGATTGTTCGATGATCACGCTTCAGAAGCTTTGCAATTTTAAGAGTGCTGCATCCCTCTGCAAGATATCTCACTATTTTGACTTTTCTGAGCTGTCAAGTCCTTCTTTTGACCCATTTTTGCCAAAGTAAAAGTTGCCTAATAATTATGCACACCTAATATAGGGTGTTGATGTCATTAGACCACACCCCTTCTCATTACAGAGATGCACATCACTAATATGCTTAATTGGTAGTAGCTTTCGAGCCTATACAGCTTGGAGTAAGACAACATGCATAAAGAGGATGATGTGGTCAAATACTCATTTGCCTAATAATTCTGCACGCAGTGTACATCCAGGCCCTCTTGAATTTATTGTACTCACCATCACCACCTCCTCAGGCAGAGAGTTCCAAAGTCTCACTGCTCTTACCGTAAAGAATCCTTTTCTATGTTTGTGTAGAAACCTTCTTTCCTCCAGACGCAGAGGATGTCCCCTCGTCACAGTCACAGTCCTGGGGATAAATAGATGATGGGAGAGATCTCGGTACTGACCCCTGATATATATATATATATATATATATATATATATATATACATAGTAATTAGATCTCCCCTCAGTTGTCTTTTTTTCTAAAGTGGATAAACCTAATTTTGATAACTGGAATGGGGGGACTACAGGGACCCTGAAAGATTATTACTTTAGTTGCCCCTCCTCTGGACCTCTCTAGCTCTGCTATGTCTGCCTTGTTTACAGGAGCCCAGAAACTGTACACAGTACTCATGTGTGGTCTGACTAGTGATTTGTAAAGTGGTAGGACTATGTTTCATCAAGGGCATCTATGCCCTTCTGATGCAACCCATTATCTTGTTGGCCTTGGCAGCAGCTGCCTGACACTGTTTTTACAGCTTAGTTTGCTGTTCACTAAAATTCCTAGGTCCTTTTCATGTCAGTGTTACTGAGTGTTTTACCATTTAGTATGTACGGGTGACTTGCATTGTTCCTTACCATCTGCATAACCTTACCTTTGTCAGTGTTAACCCTCATCTGCCACTTATCTGCCCCAAGCCTCCAATCTATCCAGATCCCTCTGGCTATCTTCGCATCTGAATTCTATGCCCCAAACAGGCTGCGTCCTGCACAGTGTTGGTGCCTATGATGTCTTGTCTGTGTGGTCACGTGGCATAATCCTGTGGCATTGTTTGCGGTTTAGAATAAAAAAAAAATGTCAGAAACCCCTTTAAATGGCTGTAAAATTATTTTGTCAAAATAGCTTTTCACATTGTGTGCGGATGATGGGCCTGATAAGGCTGCACTGAACCTTTTATGCTTGGAAATCCTCATTGTGCCTTCTAAAATGTCTAATTGAATGGTAAAAGCAATGGAGTGCAAGTGCCCTTTAAATGCATTGTCTTTGGTCTTGAAAAATAAAATGCCCATTTTCTTAACCTTGTCATTTTGTTCATTTTTATTTTGCAATATATCTAAAAAGGTTTCACATGCAGACAGTAAAAGTGCACACAAGCTTCTACATACTGTGGTAAACAGTATTCGGACATCCCATACATTCTAATACTGTACAGAGACAGATCTCCGTACAGTATTATTAAGTTTTGAACGAAGCAACTTCGGATTAAGCCATCCGAATGCTCGCGTCGCTCAACGCTTTTCCATAGGCATTAATATGGAGTTCCAGCTTCCACCTTTCTGGGAAGGCTTTCTATCTTAGGCAAAGTGCTGAACCTCCTTAAAGAGACCAGTCTGTATGGAGATTTACTAGAAGTACTCCAGGGTATGGAGACTTATTGGCAGTGCTCATGGGAAACGAATATGCAAAGAGGTAATCTCCCAAGAAAGAGAACCACTTTGCCGGCTCCCCACCAACCATGCCTTTATGAGCTCTCGCTTTGTGCACTGGGGCACAGTCATGCTCAGTGGCGTTGCTAGGGCTGGTGTCACCCGTTTCGGTAGAAAATGGTGTCACCCCTTCCCCCGTAGCAATATTATTTTTTGCCAAATATGGGGGCTATGGTGGTGCTACTGCCATAGGGGGCATCCGTTAGCTCAGCAGAACCCCCCCCCCCCCCCCCTAGCAGTCAGAGCCTGGTCTCAGGAGGGGTACTTCAGATTATTTTCTGTCGCCACACAAAACAATGGTGCTTATAGAACAGACTACACAGTGTAGCGGTATCCTGTACATTGTGTGGCACAGTGTAGATGTATACTGTATATTGTGTGGCACAGTGTAGCGTATATTGTGTGGCACAGTATTGGCTATATGTGTATAACATAAACATATTTCATATGAAAACTTACAATTACTTGTCTTGGCCCTTGGGCATCTCGGACACCACTTCCACACTTTGGCGGGGGCTCGCGGAGCAGATGTTGTGTTTTTATCCTAATGAGAAAGATTTCATAATAAGGATTTGAGAAGAGGCAGAGGAATAGCAGAGCAGGGAGAGGCTGTGCTGCTACCTAGGGGGTCATACCATGGGGAGTAATAAAGCCCACCATAATGCCCCCCCCCCCAGTAGAAATAATTCTCCTTTTTAATGTGACCCCATAATGTCCCAGTATAAAATACCCCTATATAGTGCCCCAGTAAATTCCCACATAGTGCTCCTCTCCCCCTTCTGCTAGTGCCCCCCATAATGTACTAGTATAAAATGTGTCATGTGTATAGATGTAGCAGAGCTGAGTGTATTTGGGCAGCTGTCATGGGTATAGATGTAGCAGAGCTGGGTTTGCTGGGGCAGCTGTCATATATAGAGATATAGTAGAGCTGAGTGTGCTGGTGCAGCTGTCATGTGTATTCGATGTAGCAGAGCTGGGGTGTGCTGGAGCAGCTATCATATAGAGATATAGCAGAGCTGAGTGCGCTGGGATAGCTGTCATATAGAGATATAGCAGTGCTGGGTGTGTTGGGGCAGCTGTCATGTGTATAGATGTACACTTAGCCAGCTATAACAGTAGAAGTCTCATTTTTTTTTTTCAGTCAGCGGCAATGCAGCTCTTATGGCTGTGTGGGTAAGTGCTTTGCCTCTGATACAGAAGGTTGTGGTGTTTCGAATCCCAGACACCATCTCTCCCTCTCCTGAGGACGGCAATACAAATGACTATGCCTGGGATTCGTAAATGCTGGCCCTGCTGGTGTCACCCGGTGCGGCCCGCACCCCCCTTGCAACGCCACTGCTGTATATTAACACTGCACCCATGTATAGTCCTGTATATACACCTCGCACCCCATGTATAGTCCTGTATATTACACTGCCACCCCATGTATAGTCTGTATCTGACACTGCACCCCATGTATAGTCCTGTATCTGACAACTGCACCCATGTATAGTCCTGTATCTGACACTGCACCCATGTATAGTCCTGTAATCTGACACTGCACCCCATGTATAGTCCTGTATCTGACACTGCACCCCAAGTATAGTCCTGTATCTTACACTGCACCCCATGTATAGTCTGTATCTTACACTGCACCCCAATGTATAGTCCTGTATTTTACACTGCACCCTATGTATAGTCCTGTATCTGACACTGCACCCCAGGTATAGTCCCTGTATCTGACACTGCACCCCATGTATAGTCCTGTATCAGACACTGCACCCCCCATGTATAGTCTGTATCTGACAATGCCCCCATGTATAGTCTGTATCTGACACTGCACCCCATGTATAGTCCTGTATCTGACACTGCACCCCATGTATAGTCCTGTATCTTACACCTGCACCCATGTATAGTCCTGTATATTACACTGCACCCCATGTATAGTCCCTGTATATTACACTGCACCCCATGTATAGTTCTGTATTACGCAATAATCCACTGTATATCTTTAAAATGTTTTATTGTAAAAATGTTAAATATAGTTAAATATCTCACACACCATGTATGTTCGCACCCATCATCTTGTATGTAATTTATCACTCCACCATCTCACAATGTATCACTCCCGTCATCTATTTCTCATACACAAATTATCACTCCATCATCTCACAAATTGGCTCAGATTAACAGTAAAAACAGTCCCTAGCAACCAATCACAGCGCTGCTTTCATTTGTCCAAAGCAATTTTATTAGTGAAAACTGAGAGGTTGAGAGATTTAGATGGAGATGGGACAGATGTGGTGAAATGGTCAATAAGAAAAACAGTCCTTGTTACCCATAGCGACCAATCACAGCGCAGCGTTTATTTTCCAAGAGCAGAATCGAAATGAAATCTGCACTGTGATTGGCTGCTACAGGGACCAAAGTCCTCTGGAGTCATATATCCACCCCTCATCCCAAAATCTATGTGAAAGGAATGAAAAAACATGAAGAAAATTTTAAGACAAGAACATGTATGTACATGATATGATATTAAAAAGTGTAAGTCCAGTACATCCAATATGGCCGCTCTCATGCTAAGGCACTTCTTGTGATGTCATCAATAGATGCTTGTCCCCCTGCTCCCCCCCCCCCCCTCTCTGGCATGACCTTTTACTTGTGATGTCATAATGGGCATGACTCATTTACTTATGACATAATAATCAGGGGGTGTGGTCTAATCTTAATTGGGGTCACGCCCTGACAGCAGTGTCAGTATCTTAGCTGGCTCTCACCATGGGGAAGTCCTGGAAGAAGAGGAGGTTGGTGCCAAGACGATTCCTGTGGTGAATGCTGTAGAGAAAATGGATGTCGGCCCTCGACAGTATACCGATGATGTTGCAATGAAGTCTGATCACGGTGATGATGAGAAAATGGATGTTGGCCCTCTGCCAATATCCGGACGATGTGGAGATGGAGGACCTTCGAGGAGCTACCACCACATCAGGGCCCTTAAGTACCCGGAAGAGAAAGCGGCCAAGCTGTGTCATCTGCCGCGGCTAAACATCTGCCGATAGGCCCCTTACTATAACATCTGCCCCTTGGCCACCATATAACATCTGCTGCTTGGCCCCACTTACCATCTGCCGCCATTTACATCTGCAGCTTGGGGCCCACTTACCATCTACCCCTTGGGGGCCCACTTACCATCTACCCCATGGGGCCCACTTACCATCTACCCTTGGGCCCACTTACCATCTACCCCCTTGGGCCCACTTACCATCTACCCCTTGGGGCCCACTTACCATCTTACCCCTTGGGGCCCACTTACCATCTAGCCCTTGGGGCCCACCTTACCATCTATAGATGGTTTCTGCCATCCAAACCATCTGAAAATTCCAGTGAAGACGAGCAGAGCACCACCAGGTCCGGTAAGTTTGGCTGCTTCCCTCCGTCTTCTCCTTGTGTTATTGGTAAACCGTTTTTTTATTTGGGTATTTTCTCTTCTAGGATCCGATTACAAACAACATCTGGAACCTCTGGTGACAATATTCTGTCCTGAAAATCTGCCAGAGGTTCGACCCCCGACTCCTCTCTAAAAGTTAGCGGACCTGAATCCAGCCAATCCTGAAGACGGAGCCAGAGCCGCAAAATAATAATTTAAAACCTAAAACCTTTTACAAATAAAAATAGTAGTTTTTTTTAAGAAAAATTGTATTTTATTTCTCTTAATTATCAAATTGCATAAATCGAACTCAGCATCTATTTTCTATGGGCATCCTAAGGGTATATTAAGTAAGCTCCGAGCTGGATCCTGAAGAGGTGAGCTACCAATATTTAAAAGCGTTATATTTAAAGTCACACATTTTTTGCAACACAATCGCATGTGCTAAAGTTTGTGACTTTTATTATAGCCGGAAAACTAGTACAAATCTCAAATAACTGATCCCCCAGTTAATACTCCATCCACTAGTTTTATCTCCATTAAGGGAATGTTAATAAAGTGTGAGCCCATTACATTCAAGATGGCCGCTCTGATGCTAAGCCATCCTTTGTGATGTCATCATTAGAATTCTGGCACGGTAACGCTTCTTTTTTCCTTAGAAACACGATCTGTGATGTCATCGGCTAGAGAGTCTGAGTGTCATAATCAGTGGCATGACTGCGGGGGCATAGATAGGGGGTCAGCACCCGTCCACCTGAGTGGCCCCCAATCCAGATAATGCCGCACTATGACTACTAGTAATACAGCTAAATAGTGACTGAATATTACCACCGTGCTGTTACTAACAGACCACTGTAGGAAGATCAGTATTACCCCCATACATTAATAACATAGTAATATAGTGTGTACGGCTAGGGCTACACTGCGACTTTTTGTAGCGCGACTGATTGATTTTAACTATTGAATGACAGCTGCAGTCCACAAGATTGTATTCAACTGAATGCATTCATTTGGATTGCAGCTGTAGTTCAATAGTTAAGATCAATTAGTCACGCAACAAAAAGTCGCAGTGTAGCCACAGCCTAAGGCCTCATGCACAATCCATGCATTGGGGACCGCAATTTGAGGTCCCCAAGACATGGGCACTATCCCTGAGACTCCCGAGATGGATTCAGACCCATTCACTTAATTGGGTCCGTGATCCGTCCACACCACAAAAAAATAGAACAAGTTCTATTTTTATGCGGTGCAGAGGCACGGACAAAAAACCCCATAATGCTTCCATGGGGGTTCCGTGCCTCCGTTCCTCACCACACTCCTTCCTGATTGCAGACCATTCTGGTGAATGAGTCTGCATCCGTGATGCGGTGAGCACATGGCCGGTGCCCGCATATTGCGGGTCCTGCTGTTTGTGGGCCGCGATAAGGGGTCACGCCTTGCACCGGCCATGTGCTACATACGTCCATCTAGTTCAGCCTGTTATCCTGCAAGTTGATCCACAGAAAGACCAAAAAAAAAACTACAAGGTGAAAACCAATTTTCTTTATTTAGGGGGGAAAATTCCTTCCAATCAGGCAATCGGAATAACTCCCTGGATCAACGACCCCTCTCTAGTAGCTATAGCCTGTAATATTATTACACTCCAGAAATACATCCAGGCCCCTCTTGAATTCCTTTATTGTACTCACCATCACCACCTCCTCAGGCAGAGAGTTCCATAGTCTCACTGCTCTTACCGTGAAGAATCCTCTTCTATGTTTGTGTACAAACCTTCTTTCCTCCAGACGCAGAGGATGTCCCCTCATCACAGTCACAGTCCTGGGGATAAATAGATGGTGGGAGAGATCTCTGTACTGACCCCTGATATAATTTATACATAGTAATTAGATCTCCCCTCAGTCGTCTTTTTTTAAACTGAATAGCGCTACTTTCACATTAGCAAATTTTTCGAGATCCGTCATGGATCTGCAAAACGCTTCCGTCACAATAATACGACCGCATGCATCCATCATGAATGGATCCAGTTTATTATGTCTTCTATAGCCATAACTAGGGTTGAGCGAAACCCGTGGAAGTTCGGGTTTGCCGGGTTCGGGACCCGAACTTCACCCCAAACCCGGACCTTATTTAAGTCAATGGGGACCCAAACTTCAATTTATTATTTTCCCATGCTGAGCGCGGTGACATCACCACAGGTCCTTCTAGTGACAGACAACAGAGGGTTGTAGTCAATGGAGAACATTCAAAACAAGGTAATGTTACCAGTGGGGTTCCACAGGGATCTGTACTGGGACCGATTTTGTTTAATATCTTCATAAGTGATATTGCAAAAGGCCTCGCTGGTAAGGTTTGTCTTTTTGCTGATGACACAAAGATATGTAACAGGGTTGATGTTCCTGGAGGGAAACGCCAAATGGAAAAGGATTTAGGAAAACTAGAAGAATGGTCAGAACTCTGGAAACTGAAATTTAATGTGGATAAGTGCAAGATAATGCACCTGGGGGCGTAAAAACCCAAGGGCAGAATATAGAATATTTGACACAGTCCTGACCTCGGTATCTGAGGAAAGGGATTTAGGAGTAATTATTTCAGAAGACTTAAAGGTGGGAAGACAATGTAATAGAGCAGCACGAAATGCCAGCAGAATGTTTGGATGTATAGGGAGAGGTATAAGCAGTAGAAAGAGTGAAGTGCTTATGCCGCTGTACAGAACACTGGTGAGACCTCACTTGGAGTATTGTGCGCAGTACTGGAGACCATATCTCCAGAAGGATATTGATACTTTGCAGAGAGTTCAGAGAAGAGCTACTAAACTAGTACATGGATTGCAGGATAAAACTTACCAGGAAAGGTTAAAGGACCTTAATATGTATAGCTTGGAAGAAAGAAGAGACAGAGGGGATATGATAGAAACTTTTAAATACATAAAGGGAATCAACTCGGTAAAAGGAAGAGAGCATATTTAAAAGAAGAAAAACTACCACAAGAGGACACAGTTTTAAATTAGAGGGGCAAAGGTTTAAAAGTAATATAAGGAAGTATTACTTTACTGAGAGAGTAGTGGATGCATGGAATAGCCTTCCTGCAGAAGTGGTAGCTGCAAATACAGTGAAGGGGTTTAAGCATGCATGGGATAGGCATAAGGCCATCCTTCATATAAGATAGGACCGGGGGCTATCCATAGTATTCAGTTATATTGGGCAGACTAGATGGGCCAAATGGTTCTTATCTGCCGACACATTCTATGTTTCTATGTTTCTATGTTTCTATCTTCATTCAACAGGACCTGCGGTGACGTCACCTGGTGAGCGCGGTGATGTCACCGCAGGTCCTTTTGCAGGTCCTGAAGAAAAGAAGATACCGGCTGCGTGATCAAGTGGATGAGGTGAATTTTATTTTTTATTTTTAACCCCTCAGTAGACATTTTATTTAGCATTCTGTTTTATGAATGCTATTATTTTCCGTTATGACGGAAAATAATAAAATCATCCGAACACCGAGCCCGAACTTCCGTGAAAAAGTCCGGGTTCGGGTCCGGATACCCGTTTGCAGTTCGGGTTCGCTCAACTCTAGCCATGAGGGATCCGTCTTGAACACCATTGAATGTCAATGGGGGATGGATCCGTTTTCTATTGTGTCAGAGAAAACGGATCCGTCCCCATTGACTTGCATTGTGTGTCATCATCCACCTCGCTCCACACCACATGGCGGACAGAAAAACGCTGCAGGCAGTTGTGACAAAACCAACCTCGCCACTGGGTTTTGGAGAGGCCTGGCTGCTGGCCTCTTGCCCCAGGATTATGGGCCATATACTAACTTTTAAACCCCTGAACCTATTCAAGTGAATTTTGGATAGGTTTGTCCCCAAGTTATACTGTTTAAATTGATGTAAGTTATACACTGCTCAAAAAAATAAAGGGAACACAAAAATAACACATCCTAGATCTGAGTTAATTAAATATTCTTCTGAAATACTTTGTTCTTTACATAGTTGAATGTGCTGACAACAAAATCACACAAAAATAAAAAAATGGAAATCAAATTTTTCAACCCATGGAGGTCTGGATTTGAAGTCACCCTCAAAATTAAAGTGGAAAAACACACTACAGGCTGATCCATCTTTGATGTAATGTCCTTAAAACAAGTCATAATGAGGCTCAGTAGTGTGTGTGGCCTCCACGTGCCTGTATGACCTCCCTACAACGCCTGTGCATGCTCCTGATGAGGTGGCGGACGGTCTCCTGAGGGATCTCCTCCCAGACCTGGACTAAAGCATCTGCCAACTCCTGGACAGTCTGTGGTGCAACGTGACGTTGGTGGACAGAGCGAGACATGATGTCCCAGATGTGCTGAATTGGATTCAGGTCTGGGGAACGGGTGGGCTGGTCCATAGCATCAATGCCTTCGTCTTGCAGGAACTGCTGACACACTCCAGCCACATGAGGTCTACCATTGTCTTGCATTAGGAGGAACCCAGGGCCAACCGCAGCAGCATATGATCTCACAAGGGGTCTGAGGATCTCATCTCGGTACCTAATGGCAGTCAGGCTACCTCTGGCGAGCACATGGAGGGCTGTGCGGCCCTCCAAAGAAATGCCACCCCACACCATTACTGACCCAATGCCAAACCGGTCATGCTGGAGGATATTGCAGGCAGCAGAACGTTCTCCACGGCGTCTCCAGACTCTGTCACGTCTGTCACATGTGCTCAGTGTGAACCTGCTTTCATCTGTGAAGAGCACAGGGCGCCAGTGGCGAATTTGCCAATCTTGGTGTTCTCTGGCAAATGCCAAACGTCCTGCACGGTGTTGGGCTGTAAGCACAACCCCCACCTGTGGACGTCGGGCCCTCATATCACCCTTATGGAGTCTGTTTCTGACCGTTTGAGTAGACACATGCACATTTGTGGCCTGCTGGAGGTCATTTTGCAGGGCTCTGGCAGTGCTCCTCCTGTTCCTCCTTGCACAAAGGCGGAGGTAGCGGTCCTGCTGCTGGGTTGTTGCCCTCCTACGGCCTCCTGCACGTCTCCTGATGTACTGGCCTTCCTCCTGGTAGCTCCTCCATGCTCTGGACACTACGCTGACAGACACAGCAAACCTTCTTGCCACAGCTCGCATTGATGTGCCATCCTGGATAAGCTGCACTACCTGAGCCACTTGTGTGGGTTGTAGACTCCGTCTCAAGTGCCTTGCCAATTGCCTATAATTTCCACCTGTTGTCTATCTCATTTGCACAACAGCATGTGAAATTGATTGTCACTCAGTGTTGCTTCCTAAGTGGACAGTTTGATTTCACAGAAGTGTGATTGACTTGGAGTTACATTGTGTTGTTTAAGTGTTCCCTTTATTTTTTTGAGCAGTGTATGTATGGCCAATGTAAACTCACAAAGTTGTAACAATTTATAATAAGTGTAACTTGTCAGCTTGGGAGGAAATGCTGGGTGTGTTTCTATTGTGACATTGTCCCATTGTGTGTTTAAATGGTGATGTCTGTTCTGTTGTCCTCACATGTGTATTGGTGATTTCCCTTTGTCCTGAGAGATAATTGGATTGCTCCTCAGGTTGTCTCCGGGACAGAGAGGAGGAAACCATGATGCATTGTGGGGATATGTTGTATCTGTCCTATGTCACAGTCTTCATTCTGGTCCTCTGGGGGCGTGAACGATTGGTTGCTGTAGTTACATTGTATGTGTTGTAAATTACTGATTGGTTGTATTTTTTCAAACCCCTGTGGGCAGTACTATGAAGTACGTGAAGTACCACTGCTTGACCCTCAACACGGAGCCTTGTCTCGTTATTGGGGCGATCCGCTGTATGCTGTTAGAGACTGATTGCCAGGAGTGTAAGCTGATTCCTGTTCGTCTGCTAGCAGCTATTCGTGAGGTTCCAGTTCGGAGTGCTACTTTGTATCCAGTTCGGGAGTTTGGTGTTCCGCAGTAGCTGGTCCTGTCTCTCAGAAAGGGGCATATCGCCTAAACGGATTTTAACCCCTTGTCTGCTGAAACGGTCCGTTACATTGCAGTGTTTTGGTGTCAGCCTCTAGAGTGGAATGGTGACTGAACGGAGGCAAACTGATGCATTCTGAGCGGATCCTTTTCCATGCAGAATGCATTAGGGCAAAACTGATCCGATTTGGACCGCTTGTGAGAGCCCTGAACGGATCTCAGAAACGGAAAGCTGTCCACTTAAATTCCTAGGTCCTTTTCCATGTCAGTGTTACCCAGTGTTTTACCATTTAGTATGTACGGGTGACTTGCATTATTCCTTTCCATGTGCATAACTTTACATTTGTCAGTGTTAAACCTCATCTGCCACTTATCTGCCCAATAGTCCAAACTATCCAGATCCATCTTTAGCAGTATACTGTCCTATGTAGTACATATATATATACAGTATACTGTCCTCTGTAGTATATAGATACAGTATACCGTCCTCTGTGATATATTTACAGTATATACAGTATACTGTCCTCTGTATTATGTATATAGTATACTGTCCTCTGTAGTATATATATATATATATATATATATAAATATACAGTATACTGTCCTCTGTAGTATATATGTAATGTCCCGGAGTGCTACTACCACTCCTTTGGACACCTTGCTACTGTCTCCTATGTGCTAATCTCCTATGTGCTAACCTATGTCATCTAATGTATTTTATGTCATCTCAGAATAATGTGCATATTTTTTCCATGTAACTGTTATAGTTCATGTAATGTGCCTGGTCCGCCAGCAGGTGGAAGCAAACACTTTGCAGAGCCTTAGGAGAGTCTGGAACTTTTCCTTCCAGTCTCTAACCCTCTCTCTGAGAGACAGGGGGAGTTTAGTGTTGGTGAGACAGTCTAGCCTACCCCCTCCTGGGGAAAGGTTCTATGTTGGCTGCAGGGCTGAGTTGCCAGACATGCTGGGAGTTGTAGTTCTGTCATGGCTTGGGTCTTTAAATTTTGGGGGGCATGAGAAGGGTGTAAAATGGTTGCCATGGGCACAGGCAGGCTGTGGCTGTCGGGGTATGCTGGGAGTTGTAGTTCCTCAACTGCTGGAGAGCTGCCATTTGGGGGAAAAATGCTATAATGCAGGGATCAGCAACCTCCGCAACTCCATCTGTTCTGAAACTACAACTCCCAGAATCCTCCTTTCACTTCTGTGGGAGTTACAAGAACAGCTGAGTAAGCGTGCATGCAGGGAGTTGTAGTTTCCCAGCAGCTGGAGTGCTGAAGGTTGCTGATCCCTGCTACAATGTATTCTGTCGCTGTGATCTCGGCTCACACCGAGGGGGAGACTTATCTGTAGTAGAATATACACATGTACGCTCCTCCACATTGCAGCACGTAAGGTAACGCAAATCCAGGAAGCAGCAGGTGTCGCTCACATCTGCAGATGATGACATTTTCAAGCACCTAGCTCCAATCTGTGGTATGGGGGGGAGGGGTGTAAAAGCCAGATTGGAAGCAACTTTTTTTTTAGACACATGAATCCTCATAAATCGGATCCATTCGTGTGGGATGGTTGTGCGATGCCTCCTGTTCGTCAACTTGTCAGTTATCACCGTCTGTCGCAAACTGAGAGGGCAGAATCCTTGAACTGAGGGACCTTGGCAGACCGCTCAGCGCCTAGGCCGTGATGTCGGCACAGCTCAACGCAGCGTGTCCTGGTGGTTGGGAGAACGACGACGAACTGGAATGACAGCAAGAAGTGCACAGAGAAGAACTTCTGCACGTAATGATCGTCTGATTAGCAGAATGGCGCGTATTGATCCATACTGTCTGATGTCACATCCCACGCCTTGGGCGGCAAACAGTGTCTACCCAAACTGTGAGAAGTTATCTGCACCATATTGGGCTACGAGCCAGAGGACCATCTACAGGTGATCCACTGACCTAACCCCACCGCTCTCAAAGGCAAGATGGCAATGGAGGCTGGAATTGAGGTCTGTCCTCTTCGGCGATGAGTTCCGCTTTTGTCTCAAATGCAGTGATAACCGGGGATTGGTCTGGAGACCACGTGGGCAACGCCATGATGAGGTCTTCACAAGGGAACATCACACCGGTCCGACCCCTGGGATTATGGTGTTTGGTGTAATGTACAGTAGCCGGGCCCTCTGGTCTTCATTTCAGGAACACTGACAGCTCGGTGTTATATTGATTTGGTCATGAAACCAGTGGAGCGGCCGTTTCTCCAAAGTGTCCTAGGAGCCGTTTTGCAACAGGACAACGCCAGGCCACATGTCCAGTGGCGTAGCTAGAAATGACTGGGCCCCACAGCAAATTTTTGAATGGGGCTCCATCCCACAGTTGTTTTTTAGCGACCCCTTCCTTTCATGCCGCCCCCATTCCTGTGGCTAGTAAAGATCGCTCTCTCAGACCAGGCCCGGCAGCTGTTCCATCCGTTTTCTACACTGTCTATACTGTCACTGTATCTAATTTTATTGTGTAATACTGTTGAGGGGGCCCTGACCAAATCCTCCTCCTCCTGGATGGGCCCCTTCTTGGTCAGGGCCCCAAAGCAGCGGCTTCCCCTGCCTTTCCTATAGCTACGCCCCTGCACATGTTGCTCGTCCTACTGTGAGCAGCCTGCTTGGCCTAAAGTGCTACCATGGCTTGCTGCGTCTCCAGACTTGTCTCCCATCGAGAACATCTGGGACGTCATTGGTCGGCAATTGCAAAGTGAGCTGCCAGCAAAGGATCTTGATGATTTCTATGCCCAAGTGCGTTCAGAGTGGCAGAACGTTCCTCAGACAGCCATTAAAGGGGTTGTCTCACTTCGGCAAATTGCATTTATCGTGTAGAGAAAGTGAACACAAGGCACTTATTAATGTATTGTGATTGGCCATATTGCCTCCGTTGCTGGCTGGATTTATTTTTCAATCACATTATACACTGCTCGTTTCCATGGTTATGACCACCCTGCAATCCATCAGTGGTGGTCGTGTTTGCACACTATAGGAAAAAGCACCAACCTATGTGCACTCCCATGGACCCAGCCACCAGACAGGCCAGAGCATTTTTCTATAGTGTGCAAGCATGACCACCACTGCTGGATTGTAGGGTGGTCGTAACCATGGAAACGAGCAGTGTATAATGTGATTGAAAAATAAATCCAGCCAGCAAAGGAGGCAATATGGACAATCACAATACATTAGTAAGTGGCTTGTAGTAACTTTCTTTACATGATGAATGTCACTTGCTGAAGTGACACAACCCCTTTAATATAGCATGCCAAGGCATTTACAGTACAGACTAAAAGTTTGGACACACCTTCTCATTCAAAGAGTTTTCTTTATTTTCATGACTATGAAGGCATCAAAACTATGAATTAACACATGTGGAATTATATACATAACAAACAAGTGTGAAACAACTGAAAATATGTCATATTCTAGGTTCTTCAAAGTAGCCACCTTTTGCTTTGATTACTGCTTTGCACACTCTTGGCATTCTCTTGATGAGCTTCAAGAGGTAGTCCCCTGAAATGGTCTTCCAACAGTCTTGAAGGAGTTCCCAGAGATGCTTAGCACTTGTTGGCCCTTTTGCCTTCACTCTGCGGTCCAGCTCACCCCAAACCATCTCGATTGGGTTCAGGTCCGGTGACTGTGGAGGCCAGGTCATCTGGCGCAGCACCCCATCACTCTCCTTCATGGTCAAATAGCCCTTACTTTCAAAGTTTCCCAATTTTTCGGCTGACTGACTGACCTTCATTTCTTAAAGTAATGATGGCCACTCGTTTTTCTTTACTTAGCTGCTTTTTTCTTGCCATAATACATATTCTAACAGTCTATTCAGTAGGACTATCAGCTGTGTATCCACCTGACTTCTCCTCAACGCCACTGATGGTCCCAACCCCATTTATAAGGCAAGAAATCCCACTTATTAAATCATTAGCATGTCTCTCCATCCTGTGATTTCCAGAATTTCACAACTTTTCCTTCTTGGTGTTGCAATTTCAACATTTAGGAGTTAAAGGGTTTGTCCCATTACCAGATCTTGGCCCCTCTGCTCAGGATAGCGGACTGACCCCCTGCTGATCATGAGAACGGGGTCTGTGTTCCCTCAGGCCCGCATGAGAATCCGTCGCTCCATTCAGCTGGACGGGACTGCTGGAGAGAGTCGAGGACCAGCTCGCGGCTATGTCATGGAGCTGAGGGCAGCCGCAGTCACGCATACACGTCTGCTGCTCCATTCAACTGATGGCACACGGGCCCCCGTTCTTATGGCTGGTGGGGACCCCAGGGGTTGCATCATGGGGATAAGGGGATAAGCTCTTGTAATGAGACAAGGAGTATCTATATCCACAGAATAGGTGGGACGTAATCTCTGGGACCCCCAGCGATCCTGAGAACGGAGGGTCCCCTTTGTGAATGGAGCCACATGCACGCTGCTGATTCATTCAGACAGGTCGCTCAGGATCCCTCCGTTCGCGGGATTGCTGGGGGTCCCAGAGCTCAGATACCCAGAGATCCGACGTTCCGCTCCTTGCCTGTCTATAAGGGGTAAATGCTTCTGGAGGGATAGTCCCTTCTGATCCAAGCGGTTCACATGACATGAACAGTTTTAGGAGAGGTGCGCCTGTACTGGATCCACAACTTGTTCCAGATATCCGGGGTGACCTACACGCAGCATCTTCTTTGGTGTGGCCCCCGGGCAGCGGTTGTCATGAGCTGCCTGGGATCCCGCACAGGACCTATCTCTCTGCATGTCCATGACCACGTCCGTGCTATTGATTTGTGGGTTCTCTGATGTTTGCGAGCGCCGAGCTATAAAGATTGCACTCCTGCCAGAAGATATTACACAACTCTGCAGGTAACTAGTTAATAAGGGTCATTTTTACACTTGTCAACTATTAACAGAAATGTATTTAGTTTTGAATAAATTCCTGTCACATATCTGTTTCTAGAAAAGCTGGATGACGGCCAAATGTGCAACCTTTAAACCTGTGTCACGGTCGTGTAACTTGACTTTTGAAGGGGTTGTCCTATGACAGCAGCCTATCCCCTATCCACAGGATACGGGACGTGTCTGATCGGCAAAGGGTCTGACCCCTGGGGCCCCCATCGATCACTAGAATGGGGACCTGTGTTCCCCCTCTGAATGGAGTGGCACGCATGTATGTATGCCGCTCCAGTCAACTCTATGGGACTAGTACTTGGCCATCTCAGCGGCTGGAGCAGTAGTCATGCATGTCCGCCGCTCCTTTCTGCCGATCAGTGGGGACCCCAGCAGTCGGACCCCCATACGTTTCTGTAATTGGACAACCCCTTTAAGAGTTTTTTTTTTTTTTTTGTATTTTTTTTTTTTTTTTTTAGGGTTGAAGGTATTGATGTCTATGTTTGGGATTGGCCATCAATATCAGATCATTGGGGGTCCGACTCGCTGCAACCCCGTCCGTTTTAATAGGCTCGCACCAGCGCTGTGGACTCTACACAGCCGTAGCGGCGGTGCAGGATGTTGCAGCTTTGTGCAATCGGACCACCGACGATCACTTGATCTCTATGATGAGACATGCCCTTTAATAGAGTTTGTACTGAGCTGCACTGACTGGTGATTGTGGTGGGAGGTTGCTCTGGACGGGGTTGGATGTTGGGTTATTAAATATTTTAACCCTTTCTCTTTGTAGAAATAAAATGAAGGAACAGGATGAAGCGGCGCTTGCATCCACCAACATCACGCCGGTGCAGCAGATAATCGCTTCCTCCGCAGGCGCCCTGCTTACATCGCTCCTTGGTAAGCGTACAGTCCACGCGCTCTCTACTGGATCTAATTTAACCTGCGTCGTCTCCAAGTGGCATCTCAGTGTTTGGATTTCCAGCCGCACACAGAATGCCACTTGGGGCTCCATGCCCTCGGCCATGCCGTATTTCATTCCCCGGAATCTGGATACCTTATGTGTGCACTCCACTTTCTTCTCACTCCCATCAATAGAAAGGACTATTCCCGCCTGCAGTACGGACCAGAATGGGACACGTTCTGTAATAATCCTGCAAAAAATAGGAGTGTATGGCCCCATAGCGATGAACGGGTCAGTGTGCTGCCCGCAAAAAGATGTGGATAGCGCACGGACAAAAAATTTGCTTGTGTGCATGATGCCTAAGGATGTCTTCACTCGTGGTGGAAAAATCTGCCAGGGAATACGAAGCACAAAGGATTCCCCCATGTTATCCTATGGGGTTGAAAAGCGTCAGGGTCCCGCAGTGTAAATAATGATGAGTTGCGGGCTTTCCGAAGCTGAATGCCTCCATTTATTTCAGTGGGCCCTGTGATCAGCACAGAAATACGCTCCGTAATTCACAAATAACTACACCCTAATCCACACCATTGTAAAAATCCACGCCTGCGTATTCTCTGGCCGATTATTTTTTCGCCCTAAGAATCAAAAGCAAACCCGTCAGTTGTGTCCCACATTTTCATATTTTTTTTTTTTTCCTGGAATTTGATATTTATGGCCTAGGATAGGTCATCAATATCAGATGGATGGGGGGGGGGGGGGGGGGCGCTGACACCTGGCATACCCCCCCTCAGCGCTGCGGTCAGTGTTGGTGCCTCTTCCTAGGCCAGTGATATTGCATTTATTGGTCACATGACCAAGGCGCAGCTCAGTCCCATTCAAATGAATGGGGCTGTGCTGCAATACCAAGCACAGCCACTATCCAATGGACAGCGCTGTGCTTCGGTCTCCTCAAACAGCTGATCAGTGGGGGTGCTGGGAGTCTGACCCCTGCCGATCAGATACTGATGACCTATCCAGCTTTCAGAAGACCCTTTTAAAGATATGAACAGGTCTTTTATATAGATGGAAAATATTTGGGAAAGTGCAGTGTATGTGATATTTAGAGCAAGGAATTTACCAGAAGAACGATGAGATTTATTCTCAGTCTTTTATAAAAGTTGATTGATTTCAGAAATAATATTGAAAAAAATGAATCCGTATATTGTTCAGGTCAGTGTCCGTCCTGACGGTCTCTTTTCAGGACTCTTGTGACTGTTTTGTTGTCATCTTATGACAGCAGCCCCCAACAGAGACCCCTCACGTCTATCCCTGTCACATACAGCATGGATATATGTCCACGCTTTTGCCTCTTCATACGTGGACAACTTCAAATATAGGTCTTGGTGTCTCCATACAGAACTCCCTTCCCCTTCGTGAGCCTATACTGATTCTATGTCAGAAGTGTGGACTCTTTATATCTAGTGCAAGTTATTTTACGCTGCATTATGTTTGCCAGTGCAGCTCCTCTAGTGACCGTATTGTATGTCTTTGTCTTTTTCTAGTAACACCTCTGGATGTTATCAAGATTCGACTTCAAGCTCAAAGCAAACCTTTCACTAAAGGTAATGTTTCCACCTAGTAAGGGCCTTAAGGCCAGACACACATGAGCGAGTTGAATGTGAGAAACTTGCAGCTCCCGTTCGGACCCCCGCTCCTCTGACGGGATCGCACAGCATTATACTGATTTATAATGACGGGTAATCTATCTACAGCATTATGTCGGTGTAATTCAGTAGATTCCAGAACTCTCAGGGTCACCCAGCATTATAAAGCTGTGCGATCTAGTCAGAGGAGCGAAGGTCAGAACGGGCATCCTTATGTTCCGCCGCCCCGCAAAAAATAGAACATGTCCTATTCTTGTCCATTTTATGGGACAAATGCAGAACGCACGTGGCCGGTATCCGTGTTTTGCGGATCCGCAAAAACAGTTACGGACGTGTGCATGGCTCTTAACTCGGAGTTACTTAAAAGGATATACAGTATAAAATGTGTTTCTAAGCTGGACAGCCCTTTTAAATGTATTGTCTGCTACAGGTAACCTCTGTAATATGTCTTCTTGGGTCCAGTAAGATAATATTGGATCGCTCCCACCATTGGCGTCACCTTCTGTTCACTCAGGCGGGGAGCCAGCACCTCTGTGCACTCTGAGGGACCGCAGGTGTTCAGTAAAACCTGAGAATATCTCTGAATCGGACATGTTATATTAGGGAAGGTTATCCCTAAGTTAATGACCTTTGGTGTTTAACAGGGTTTCCATGATTAGAAAAATGTTTCCCCTCCCCCTTACTTCGAAACAGCGCCACTCTTGTCCACGGACTGTGTCTAGATTTGCTGCTCATTCCTATTGTAAGTGAATGAGGATCATCTGTAATACTAAAATGATATGCTTTTTGTAATCCTGGAATACCCCTTTCATTACCTGTGGGTAAGTTTTTCTCCATCATTCTGCATTCAGTACTATATAATCAGAGAGTGAAAACAGAATGTTAGAAATTTTTGCAAATTTATTGAAAAGGAAAAACTTTAATCTTGCATTGATATAAGTATTCAGCCCCTTTACTCAGGACTTTGTTCAAGCCCCTTTGGCAGTGATTACAGCCTCCAGTCTTCTTGGGGATGATGACACAAGGTTTACACCTGTATAATACAGCAGGCACCCGGCCTCAATGACGGGGAATGGCGATCACGCCGAGACCGGCCAATAAACCCCTCAGATGCTGCATTCAACAGAGATTGCGGCATCTATGAGGTTAGAGCCCCTGCAGTGAAATTGTGGGCCTCGGATGGGTTATCACTGCTGAAGGTTCCCATGGCTGACTTGGTAATGTTCCTGCTAAGCTGTGCACGAGGCAGATCAAAAAACACTAAATCTTAAACGTTTAAATCACAGTGCTTTTCCAATTTTACATGCAAATAATATAAACAATAATATATATATCCGGTATCTCCACGTCCGAAAATGTCTGAACTACTAAAATATTAAAATTGGGTTCCTGAACGGTGTACGCCGTAACTGAAAAATCAAACAATAAAAACACGCAGTTCACCATTTTTTTGTCACCTTGTCCCCCCCCCCCCCCCCCAAAAAAAAGTTTAATAAGTGATCAAAAAGTTACGTACCCCAAAAATGGTACTAATAAAAAATACAGTTTGTCCCGCATAAAAAACAAGCTTTGATACAGCTTTGTAGAGCAAAAATAAGTCGGGTTTATGAGTAACTAGCTGAAGGACCCGGCTTCGCACGGGTATATTTCATCTATTTCATTTAATGTTTGTGTGTGTCGTTAAAAGATATCGACAGTATCCCCTATAACACTGCCCCCCCCCCCCACAGTGCCCCGCCACCTAAAAATGGGGCCTCCACAGCAGCCCTTTAAACAAAAAACTTATAGGTCCCTCAGGAGGTTGAGACGCTATATATAATGTAAGGTTCAAAGGTCTCTAGGACCTAAGCGTAGCATTTGCACACCTCTCTGACTAGTGTTATATAAAACATATAATTCTTTATTAAGTATTATTCTTAAAATCTCATAGAACTCTTTTTAGGAACTGGTTAAAATTCCTCAGGACTAGACAGGTGGGAATTTGTGTTTTTTTACATTATAGATGTATCCTTGTTCAGATACACTGTATCCCGGTGGGGTGCCTGATTCTATCTGAACAAGGATACATCTATAATGTAAAAAAACACAAATTCCCACCTGTCTAGTCCTGAGGAATTTTAACCAGTTCCTTAAGAGTTCTTTGAGATTTTAAGAATACTTAATAAAGAATTATGTTTGATATAACACTAGTCAGAGAGGTGTGCAAATGCTACGCTTAGGTCCACAGCAGCCCATCCCCTTAACTTTGACCTTCACAGCAGCCCGCCCCTTTAACAGGGAGTTTCACAGCACCCCACTCCCTTGACAGTGACCTCCTCAGGGACCCGCCCCCTTAAGTGACCTCTACAGCACCCCTCCCCTTAACACTGACCTCCATAGGGGACCGTCCCCTTATCTGTGACCTCCACAGTACCCTGCTCCCTTAACAGTGACCTCCACAGCAGCCTTCCCCCTTAACAGTAACATCCACAGTGAACGCCCCTTAAACAGTGACCTCCGCAGCAGCTGCCCCTTTAATAGTGGCCCCTGCCCCTTTAACAGTGACCTCCACAGAGCCCTGCTCTTTTAAGGCTAGGACTACATGACTACATATGTCACGCGACATTTCGTCATACCATTGTCGCGCAACAATTTTTATAATGATAGGCTATGGTGTCGCACTGCGACACAACAGTTCGCAAAAAATCCATCCAAGATGGATGCATGTAGCAGCGTAGTTGTGCCCTATGTGTCGTGCGACTTATTGTCGTCGTGTACCCCTAGCTTAAAGCTGACCTACAGTGGTGAAACAAAATGGCTGGGTTGTTATGGAAACGTGGAGCAAAACTGTGTGTATGTGGAGACTAAGGGCCTGCGAGCTTCTATTGGCTGATAAGGGACATGTGACCATGTGCATGGCGGTTGGAAAATGAAGAGAGAGACTTGCCGGCTTGTATTGGCTAATGCAGGTCATTTTTGGGGAATATCTCAGGAACGGTACGTCCTAGAGAGCTGAGACCCGGTCTTAAACCTTCCCGGACACCTGATGTACCTGTGTGCCAAATATGGTGAAAATCGGTCCAGTCGTTTGGTCGCGCATAAAGAACAGACAGACAGACATTGGGACAGACAGAAACTCATTTTTATATTATAAGGCATAAAACAAAATAAGAACTATACAAGTTTGGTATTGAGCCGGAAACATGAGGTTAATTAGGAGTATTGCAATAGTTTTTCTTGGTATCAAAATTTTGGCATTGTGACAACCCTACTCTTGATGAGGTTTTCATTAAGAATATCTCTGTACTTTGCTCCTGCATTCAGTTCTTCTCAACCCTGACCAGTCTCCCTGTCCCAGCCTCTGACAAATACCGCACAGCTGCCACCACCGTGCTTCACTGTAGGGATGGTATTGGGCAGAGTTGTTTTCCTCCAAACATGATGCTTAGAAATTAGGACAAAAAGTTCAATCTTGGTTTCATCAGACCAGAGAATCTTGTTTCTCACAGTCTGAGAGTCTGTTAGGTGCTTTTCATATGTCTTATTACTGAGGAGAGGCTTCTTTCTGGCCACTCTACCATACAGCCCGGATTGGTGGAGGCTGCAGTGATGGTTGACCTTCTGCACACGGCCAGAATGACCATTTGGGTTATTGGTCACCTATCTTGCAAAGGCCCTACTCCCCTGACTACTTAGTTTGGTGAGGCGGCCAGCTCTAGGAAGAGTCCTGGTTGTTCCAAACTTCTTCCATTTAAGAATTATGGAGGCCACTGTGCTCTTCGGAACTTTCAGGGTAGCAGAAATATTTTTGTTCCCTTCTCCACACATAGCTTAGAGGGCGTTCCGACTGCGTTTATACAACTGAAGCCAGTGGCCTGTCGTTAATAGATGGGGAAGTTACGTCCTTGTGGGTAAATGTTGGAGTTCCAGATGGACTTCTAGTGCTACATGAACCGGTTTTGGATGTCTTGTGTAATGACTAGAGATGAGCGAATCGACTTCGGATGAAACATCCAAAGTCGATTCGCATAAAACTTTGTTTCAATACTGTACTAGAATGTATTTTACTTTGCGAATTCTCGCGAGATAATAACTTCAGAAATTGATTTATACTGTAAAAAAACATTTCCGGAACTCGGGTTCGATTCCAAGTGGTACAGTGGTACGCTCGCTCCGTACAGTATTGAAATGCGGATGTTTCATCCGAAGTCGTTTTGCTCATCCCTAGTAATAACCATGTCTCTTATTGTCCTCCATTAGGGAAGTGCTTTGTCTATTGCAATGGCCTCATGGATCACCTGTGCGTGTGTCTGAATGGAAACAGCAGAGCGTGGTATAAAGTGCCCGGCCGATTCACAGGAACCACGGTGAGATCACAGATTTGACAATTCTGTTACCAGAACAGAGGAAAACAGAAGACATCTTTACCCGCCCTGTCACCCCATGTTCTTTTATTCAGAAAGGAAAGATGTTGTTGGGGCTACGGTTACTGATGACCTATCCTCAGTATAGGTCATGAATATCAGATCAGTGGGGGTCCGACACTCGGCACCTCCAGCTATCAGCTGTTTTGGGGCAGCTCCACCATTGGAGGCAGCCATACAGCTCCATACACTGTGCAGTGGCCATGCTGGGGTACTGCAGCTCAGCTCCCACTCAAGTGTGTTCAAACATATTTTGTATGATATGGACACATTATCACAAGGGTGCAAGATGCTGATGGAACATGCATCCACGTCAAGGAGGAGGAGTTTTTTTTTTTTTTTTTTTCGTATTTATTTTTGTGCTGGTTTGTCTCTCTATCTCTGTCTCTATGGCTTCATGCACACGACTGTGCCCACTGTCTGCAGGCGTGGACCCATTCACTTGAATGGGGTCCGCAATATGCATCCCACGGCCCATACTGCACAGAAAACCCACGCAAGCACTCCGTTGTTCTTCCGTGGGGTTTCCGATCCATGCCTCTGTCCCGCACCGTATGTTCCAGATTGTGATCCCATTCAAGTGAATGGGTCTGCATCTGTGATACTGTGTGCAGGCCACAATATGGGCACGGACCTGCTACGGTCGTGTGCATGAGGCCCATCTCTATCTCTGTCAGTGTTTCTCTCTATCTCTGTTTCTCTCTGTCACCCTTTCTTCCTTCCCAGCCTTCACTGATACTTTCAGTTACAGTTTATGTTCGTTTCATAGCAGGTTAAAACACGGGTATGTAAAGTCATATGTGGATCGGCCAATGGCCGTTTTGCGTATACTGACACTTCTTTAGACGACGGTCTGTGTACGTGAAACGTCCATTGGCCAATCCACTTGTGACTTTACCTACCAGTATTTTAACCTGCTGTGAAGCTGATATAAACCGTGACTGGAAGTACCAGTGAGTGCCAGGATATCCTCTCTTTATGGACTATGTTAGAGGTTCTCTTGGCTTCTTCATATTGATGACCTATCCTCAGGATAGGTCCTCAATATCAGATCAGCGGAGGGTCCGTAACCCGGCACCCCCGCTGATCAGCTGTATGAGCATGCCATCTCCCTTCTCTCTTCCTGTCCCCATCTTCTTTGCTGTCCCATAGACATACAGTAGCGGAATGGAAGAGAGAAGGGAGGCGGTACGTGCACACTGTGCGCGCCGTCTCCTCAGGGAGCCGATCGGCGGGGGCGCCGGGTGTCGGACCCCTGACAATCTGATATTGATGGCCTATCCTGAGGATAGGTCATCAATATTAAAAAGCCCGGAGAACCCCTTTAATGCTTCTGACTTTTGCAGTGATCTGTATGCTGGGCTTTGCTGGGTTCACAGCTCTTTGTAGTTTAGCTTCGGTTTGTCTTTCTGTGAGATATTGGGAGAGTTTAGCGTTCTAAGTGGAAGGTTACAACGTTCTTCTTATCTAATGGACCAGGCTTGGGTGAGACAAATGTCACAAGTGGTGTATCAGCCCCTCGATCACAGCTCTGTGTGCGCTGAAAGTTTTTCATGGCCGTTTTGCATCAATGTGTGCACCCATTTTCTGGCTGTTTTGTATCCGTTCTAAGGGTCCATTCACACATCCGCAGAATGGGTACACATCCGTTCCGAAAATTGCGGAACGGGTGCGGACCCATTCATTCTCTATGGGGGCAGGAATGGATGCGGACAGCACACAGTGTGCTGTCCACATCCGCATTTCCGGAGCGCAACCCCGATCTTCCGGTCCGCGGCTCCAGAAAAAAATACAACATGTCCTATTCTTGTCCGCGATTGCAATACATTACGGCCCTGTGACTGGACCCTTAATAGCTGTTCAAAACAGACATTAAAAACTGATGTAAGTTCATAGTTTTAAAAAAAAAATTCTAAATCCCAACCCCTGCAGTGCTCTTCATATATACAGTATAATGTCCCCATAGTGCCCCCCAGTATGCATAATGACTCCTACAGTGCTCCCAGTATGCATAATGGGTCCCATAGTGCCACCAGTATAGATAATGACCCCCTTTGTGCCCCCAGTATTATGAAATGCCCCCCCAACCCACGATAGTGCAGACAAAAAATAATAGTATTCACCTCATCCACTCGCTCCTCACTGGATGCTGCAGGACCTTTGCTGTCCGTGTGATCATCATGCCGGGAGTGCAGGTCCTGCTGCATCCAGTGAGTCGCAGCGGCCATTGTTTGGTGATCATGTTTCTTTTACCTGCAGAAATATGAGCATTTTTCTGTTCATGTGCGGCCATCTTGGAAGTCCATTGTGTGCCGCTGGTATCTGGCGTACCGTGGATCCGGTACTGCGCTGTGGCTACACAGGAATACACGGGAACCTTGGCACAGATGTGAACAGAGCCTGAGCACAAGGAACATAATGACCAGACGTTCTGGTTTTCCAATATATGGACAATTTTAGCTTTTTGGTGGCAGTCCTCTCCAAGGCTAGGGTGACATGGGGTCGCAGTAGACTCGAGAAGGACCTTCCCTATACAGAAAAGGCTGTGGAGAAATTGCGACAATCACAAAAATTCTGTCCAGGTTGAATTCCTTGTGATTTCCCCATGACTTTTCTCCCTATAGGGAAACATTGTGGTTGCGGTGATGCGATGCTGCTCATGGACCTCTAGACTGAGACGTTGTTTTTATTACGGTTTACTTTAGTTTCCATAATTTTGTATTTTTTATTTCATTTTTTAGGATGCATTCCTCCAAATTGTCAGAAATGAAGGGATCCGATCTCTTTGGAGCGGGCTCCCGCCAACATTGTAAGTGCCATGATTTATGGGCTCAGTGCGGGAGACTTATCAAAACTGGTGCAAAGGGAAATTTGGCTTAGGTGCCCCCAGCCGCCAATCTGATGCCACCTTTCATTTCACAGAGCGCCTTTGGAAAATAAAAGGATGGATCTGATTGGTGGCTAGAGCAACTAAGCCACATTTTCCTTTGCACTAGTTTTGATAAATCTTCCCCAATATTCTCTGGTTACTGAGTGGAATTCCTATTTTCCAAGGCTTTTGTAAAGGTTTAAAACCACTTTTTCTGAGCTAAATATCGGCACAGACCATTATAGGCTTGTTAAAAATAAAAATAAAATAAAAAATCTGGCGGCAATGTAATAGGGAATATAAGAAGATCAAAGCAGTAAAAACGCCATTGGTTAGGCTCTGTTCACACCATGTCTGAGCGGTTGGTCTGTCGGGAGGACTGTTCGATGTTTACCTCCTACCTATGCCACTGTCTAGACAAATGGTGGAGTAGGTTTCTTCCTATAATGCTCCTCAAAATGCCCGGGCACCTCATATAGGTTATACTTACCCCGCTCCTTGGCACCCGCACCGCTCCTGATGCCTGCACGGCCGCCGCTACAGCCAATAACAGGCTGCGATGGGGACGAGTCTCCTTATTGTCATCTGTGATGCCTGGGAGGCTCGTTCCCGTTGCGGCCTGCTATTGGCTGACCAACCCCTAGCACCTCCCCCCGTCGGCAAATGTTTTGATCGGCGCTGCGGGCGGTGTGTCCCGGGGCGAGGTAAATATAAACTGTATGAGGGATCCGGGCATTTTGGGGGGAATTATAGGAGTTGGATAACCCCCTTAAATACATTTTGGAGTATACCCAGGAGCTTTTGTCCGGCATACATACCAAATGTAGGGCTCAAATGTGTGAACAGAGTCTTAAATGGGTTGTCTCATGTAGACATTTGTGGCACATGGATAAGATATGCCGTCAGTGTCCGATAGGTGTGGGTCCTGCCTCTGACACCTCATCCTACCTCAAGAACAGTCATGAATGGAGAGCAACCCGTGTATGTGCAGCTTTCTCCATTAACGGAGTTGTCCCATGAAAAATATTCTACAGTTTTGAAACCAGCACCTGGATCTGAATACTTTTGTAATTACATGTAATTTAAAACTTTAGTACAGCCGCTGAGTTATTCAATAAAATATATCCGAATGGCACCACCTGCTGTTTGTTCTTTTTCTTATTCCTTTGTCCTGCTCACCGAGATGGTCGCACATGCTCAGTTTCATCCTTCAACTGCCCCCTGGGCTGTGATAGGGAGAGCCTGGACACGCCCCCTGGGCTCTGATGGGGAGAGCCTGGACACGCCCCCTGGGCTCTGATAGGGAGAACCTGGACACGCCCCCTGGGCTGTGATAGGGAGAGCCTGGACACGCCCCCTGGGCTGTGATAGGGAGAGCCTGGACACGCCCCCTGGGCTGTGATAGGGAGAGCCTGGACACGCCCCCTGGGCTGTGATAGGGAGAGCCTGGGCTGTGATAGGGAGAGCCTGGACACGCCCCCTGGGCTGCAGCAGAAAATACACTCCCCTTGATATAAATCTAGCAGAGCAATGAATAGGGAGATCTCTGGATCCATGTGAGGTGCAGGGCTGGTTCTAGCTTTGTTAGAAAGAGAATGTCATGTACTATACGATCAGATTTTTTTGTTTTTTGCATTATTCATGGGATAACCCCTTTAATTGCTATGGGACGTCTGAAATGTCCAGATGGGGCAACCCTTTTAATATCTTGTTTTTGGGCTTAAATTAGTTTTGTTGGCCCAGCCCCAGTGTGCAGGACAGAGCTGCTATGGCATAGTATGATAGTATACAGTATAGTCGCTGTGTCCGTTCATTGCGATCATGGTGGTGTGTGTACATGTCGCCTTATTATAACTTGTGTCCACAGAGTAATGGCTATTCCAGCTACCGCCATCTACTTCACCTGTTACGACCATCTACGGGACATATTGATCCATCGTTTGAACAGCGTGGAGAGCGCCTGCCTCATTGCTGGAGCCGCAGCCAGACGTGAGTCCTTCCTCACATACCTTAGAGAGGACCCGTCCCCTTTGCTGAGGACCCGTCCCCTTTGCTGAGGACCCGTCCCCTTTGCTGAGGACCCGTCCCCTTTGCTGAGGACCCGTCCCCTTTGCTGAGGACCCGTCCCCTTTGCTGAGGACCCGTCCCCTTTGCTGAGGACCCGTCCCCTTTGCTGAGGACCCGTCCCCTTTAGTAAACACTTATAATAAGTCTTAGCATTTTTCTTAGGACTCTCTATGTTGTCATCTCTCTGTTATTCCTCCTGGAAATAGATGACTGAACTGACAACTGGGTGTTTAAAAAAATATCCTGCCTATGGCAGAAATCCTCCTTCTACAGAAGTCTGATGCCAGTAAACCCAGTAGTGCACGTCCCATTTAAAATCCTCAATAACAGCTTGGAGGATGCTGCAGTGGGATGACAGACCTTTGTTTCATTCATGTTCTTCAGTGGGATCGGCTACCCTGATCAGCCCGCTGGAGTTGATCAGGACGAAGATGCAGTCCCGACCGCTGTCGTACAAGGAGCTGACGTTCTGTATTCGGAGCGCTGTGGTCAAGGAAGGCTGGCTGTCCCTGTGGAAAGGATGGGGCCCCACTGTCCTGAGAGATGTCCCCTTTTCTGGTACGGTCATTTCTAGAAATAGAGACATTACATATAGTTGTTACGTTACTTATTTTGTACCGATCCCGAGTTAAAGCCTGTAATATTTTCTCCAGAGCAGTATTCACAATTCTGCTGCATTCAGAGCTGAACTCTTTAGCATTCTCTGTTTTGTTATCAATGTCTGCGCAGAATTTCCTCTATTATTTACAATCTGGAAAGTGTTGTCTTTTCATCTGGCAGTTTATAATAATGTGAAAAATTAAGTGACCCACTTCTTTATAGTAGCCCAGCAAGGTGTTGGGGAAGCATTTGATGACAAACATGTTGACTTGTTTCCATTGATGACCTGTTGTGAATGCAGCTCTGGAGTATAATACAGGATGTAACTCAGGATAAGTAATGTACAGTTGCATGAAAAAGTATGTGAACCCTTTAGAATGATATGGATTTCTGCACAAATTGGTCATAAAATGTGATCTGATCTTCATCTAAGTCACAACAATAGACAATCACAGTCTGCTTAAACTAATAGCACACAAAGAATTAAATGTTACCATGTTTTTATTGAACACACCATGTGAACATTCACAGTGCAGGTGGAAAAAGTATGTGAACCCTTGGATTTAATAACTGGTTGAACCTCCTTTGGCAGCAATAACTTCAACCAAACGTTTCCTGTAGTTGCAGATCAGACGTGCACAACGGTCAGGAGTAATTCTTAAACATTCCTCTTTACAGAACTGTTTCAGTTCAGCAATATTCTTGGGATGTCTGGTGTGAATCGCTTTCTTGAGGTCATGCCACAGCATCTCAATCGGGTTGAGGTCAGGACTCTGACTGGGCCACTCCAGAAGGTGTATTTTCTTCTGTTTAAGCCATTCTGTTGTTGATTTACTTCTATGCTTTGGGTCGTTGTCCTGTTGCAACACCCATCCTCTGTTGAGCTTCAGCTGGTGGACAGATGGCCTTAAGTTCTCCTCAAAATGTCTTGATAAACTTGGGAATTCATTTTTCCTTCGATGATAGCAATCCGTCCAGGCCCTGATACAGCAAAGCAGCCCCAAATCATGATGCCCCCACCACCATACTTCACAGTTGGGATGAGGTTTTGATGTTGGTGTGCTGTGCCTCTTTTTCTCCACACATAGTGTTGTGTGTTTCTTCCAAACAACTCAACTTTGGTTTCATCTGTCCACAGAATATTTTGCCAGTACTGCTGGGGAACATCCAGGTGCTCTTGTGCAAACTGTAAACGTGCAGCAATGTTTTTTTTTGGACAGCAGTGGCTTCCTCTGTGGTATCCTCCCATGAAATCCATTCTTGTTCAGTGTTTTACGTATCGTAGATTCGCTAACAGGGAAGTTAGCATATGCCAGAGACTTTTGTAAGTCTTTAGCTGACACTCTAGGATTCTTCTTCACCTCATTGAGCAGTCTGCGCTGTGCTCTTGCAGTCATCTTTACAGGACGGCCGCTCCTAGGGAGAGTAGCAGCAGTGCTGAACTTTCTCCATTTATAGACAATTTGTCTTACCGTGGACTGATGAACAGCAAGGCTTTTGGAGATACTTTTATAACCCTTTCCAGCTTTATCCAAGTCAACAATTCTTAATCGTAGGTCTTCTGAGAGCTCTTTTGTGCGAGGCATCATTCACATCAGGCAATGCTTCTTGTGAAAAGCAAACTCAAAACATGTGTGTTTTTTATAGGGCAGGGCAGCTGTATCCAACACCTCCAATCTCATCTCATTGATTGGACTCCAGTTGGCTGACACCTCACTCCAATTAGCTCTTGGAGATGTCATTAGTCTAGGGGTTCACACACTTTTTCCACCTGCACTGTGAATGTTTGTTTACATGGTGTGTTCAATAAAAACATGGTAACATTTAATTCTTTGTGTGTTATTAGTTTAAGCAGACTGTGATTGTCTATTGTTGTGACTTAGATGAAGATCAGATCACATTTTATGACCAATATGTGCAGAAATCCATATCATTCCATAGGGTTCACATACTTTTTCTTGCAACTGTATGTACACAGTGACTCCACCTGCAGAATAGTGAATACAGCTCTGGAGTATAATAACGGATGTACCTCAGGATAAGTAATGTATGTACACAGTGACTCCACCAGCAGAATAGTGAGTGCAGCTCTGGAGAATAATACAGGATGTAACTCAGGATCAGTACAGGATAAGTAATGTATGTACACAGTGACTCCACCTGCAGAATAGTGAATACAGCTCTGGAGTATAATAACGGATGTACCTCAGGATAAGTAATGTATGTACACAGTGACTGCACCAGCAGAATAGTGATGTACACAGTGACTGCACCAGCAGAATAGTGAGTGCAGCTCTGGAGTATAATACAGGATGTAACTCAGGGTCAGTACAGGATAAGTAATGTAATGTATGTACACGGTGACTCCACCAGCAGAATAGTGAGTGCAGCTATAAGTTGCTTAAAGGGGTCATCCTGGAAATAGGATAGGTCACCAAAATCACGTGGGGGTCTGACTCCCGGGACCTCCTCTGATTAGCTGTTCAGCGGGCCAGTGCCATCACTATACATCGGTCACATGGCCTAGGTGCAGCTCATCCCCCATTGAAGTTGATGGAGCTCAGCTACAATATCAAGCGCAGCCGCTTTACAATGTACAGCGCTGTGCTTGGAGAGCGGCTGGGTGTCCCCAGAACTCCGGGGAGCGTGGTGGCTCCCACTGCAGGGGTGCTGGGACTCAGACCCCCCAACAATGTGATGATGATGACACTGTGGAACACTTATGGCCCCGTCACCCTGTTCTAACGTGTTTAGTGGGTTTTGTGGTGTGCTTGTGATATATGACAAACCTATTGCTAGATCTGTCCAGTTTGGTTGTTAGTTTCTTCAGTTTACGAAGTTCTAAGGGATTTTCTGGTAACGCCGTTCTGTTCTTTATATTGCAGCAATGTATTGGTATAATTATGAGCTTGGAAGAAAATGGCTTTGCCAGAGATATAACAAAGCAGAAGCAACCCTTTCAATATGTTTTGCATCAGGAGCCTTTTCTGGATCGGTAAGATCTATCTATCTAATCATGTAACCATACTGCTATAACCTTGTTTTTGCTATTGCACCTATGCACAGGTAGACACAGGCTGTTCAGCCACTTCCTTGGGAAAGCAGAGTAATGGCCATATGGTTTCTATTGCAGCTCCCACATGACTTGGGTAGACCAAACAAAGCTAGAACCAGCCCTGTACCTCACATGGGTCCAGAGGTCTCTACATTCATTGCTGCTAGAATATCTTCAGCTTGGTAGCTCAGGGGTCGTGTCCTTTCTGCTCCAGCTCTCTCCCTGTAACTGCCACAGCTTCTAACACAGGGATCAGCATCCTCCGGCACTCCAGCTGTTGTGAAACTACAACTCCCAGCATGCATACTTGCTCTGCTCTTCTAAGATTTCTCATAGCAATGAATGGAGCATGCTGGGAACTGTAGTTTCACAACAGCTGGAGTCTTGGAGGTCGCTGATCCCTGTTCTAACAGAACATATGGCTGGTGGCAGTTGAAGATTTAAACTGAGCTCTTTTGACCAGGGACAGAAAAAAAAGGAAAAGAACAAACAGCAGGTGGCGCTGTACAGATACACTTTATTGAATAGCTCACTGGCTATAGGTCCAATCACACAAACCTAAGCTTCAGTGCCTGTATTGTGGACTGCAAACAGCGGGTCTGCAACACATGGGCACTGGCTGTGTGCACTCCGTGCTGCAGATGCGGACCATTGACTTGAATAGGTCCGCGATCCGCAAGATGTGTCAAAAGATAGGACATCTCCTATCTTTTGCGGAGAGGAGGCACGGATTGGAAGCCTCAGAAGCGCTTCCATGGGCATTTGGGTCCGCACCACAAAATATAGGACCTGTCCTATCTTTTGCTGTATCTTGCAGATTGCGGAACCATGCAAGTCATTGGGAGATTATATATATATATATATATATATATATATATATATATACTGGCACAATCATCCGCTAGTCTTGAGCTCCCTGCACTGGCAGAAGCCTCTTAACAAATCGGGCGCATCTCTGCCCTGTAGCAGAAACTGAAGTCTATGCAGCTACAGGCTGGTCTAAACTTCAGCGATAACTTCCGCCACTTTCTGGTAAAAGTTCTATTAAATGTGGTCGGGGCGGTGTGAAGCCCCGCCAAACTCCATTAGGCCCCACCCCTTCTCACCACTTTGGAAAAGTGTCGAGAAGCCTAAAAATTCGCAAATTATGGCACATTTATGACTTAATAAATGTCCCTCAATGGGTCTGCAGCACTTAGTGCATACGGCCGGTGCCTGTGCATTGCGGACCAATATTTGCGGTCCGCAGCACGGGCACGGAGCCCTTACATGCGCCTGAATGAGCCCCTTATTTTTTAATTACATGCGATTACAAAAGTATTTAGATCCAGGTGCTGATTTGAAAAATGTAGAATGTTTCATAACACAACCCCTTTAAGGTCTGTTGCATTGCACTAAATCTCACCTTTTTATCATCATGTTGTTTTAAAGGGGTATTCCGGTTATATTGTTATCCCCTACCGACAGAATAGGGGATAACTATTTGAAAATCAACAGTGCACCCAGCCACTCCATTAATTTCTATGGAAGTTCCGGATATAGGCGATCACAGGGTTCCCGTGAACGGCGTGGGTCCTAGTGGTAGGACCTCCACGGATCCAATAGTTATCCCCTATCCACACTTAATATAACTGGAATATCCCTTCAAGGTCCAACCATGACCTTTGCAGTCACCACTAGGGGGAGCTGAGTATCTTACTGCATACGTATGCACTATGCTCATGGTAAAGCTGCTATCTTTCTCCGTAGAGGTGACTGCTGGCTGCCAGGATTTTATATATTTCTACATGGAGAAAAATGTATACATTTGTACCTGTTTATTTTTTAAAGTGTAAATAGTGTAACACTTACTGCAAGAATTAAAAGACCATTAGTCTAATTCACTTCAAAAGGGCCTTAATCGGCATAATTAGTAAAGGGAGCAGAGAGTTTAAAGGGGTCTCAAGAAGACCACGCCTGTTCACATGGACTACAAGGAGGCTTTCCCAACTCGGAACCTCCTTCTGAGACAGATTCTGGCGTAATCATGCCCATATATATTTCAAGGACGGCCATTTGAATGGCCACAATATAATGCATGTTTTCCCCTGCAGCAAGCCATGGCTTCACCCAGCCAAATCAACAATTTGCTGGGAGAGGGGTGCCAGGAGCGGGACTGTGGGCGATCAGCCATTTACCCCTTGTACAAGCAGCGTGACTGGCGGCGGTCATCCGATAATCCCTGGTTCCCCAGGCGCGGGACTGGAGGTGATCAGCCGATAACACCTGGTGCCAGGAGCAGGATGGGGGTGATCATTGGATAACCCCCTGGTGCCAGTGGTGGGAGTGAGCAGCTGATAACCCCCGGTGCCAGGAGCAGGACTTGGGGAGATCATCTGATAACCCCTGGTGCCAGGAGCAGGACTGGGGGCGATCAGCTGATAACCCCTGGTGCCAGGAGCAGGACTTGGGGAGATCATCTGATAATCCCTGGTACTAGGATTATCGGGACTGGGGGCAGTCAGCCGATAACCCCTGGTGCCAGGAGCGGGACTGGGGGCAGTCAGCCGATAACCCCTGGTGCCAGGAGCGGGACTGGGGGCAGTCACCCGATGACCCTAGCAATGCATTATGAAAGGCATCGTCTCTAGTCTAATTTTTCATTCTTGCAGTCAGTGGACGCTCCAGCTCATGGATCCCCCTGATTTACCATTAATACGTCTTCTTTGAGCAATTCCGGATGATGGGATTTTACTTTGTATTTTACAGTTTGCTGCTGTAGTCACTTTACCATTTGATGTGGTGAAAACTAGGAGACAGATTGAAACTGGAGAACTGGAGGCGTCACACCGTAAGTGTGGGACATGACACTGATCCCCATTAACATACACACAACGTCCGTCTCCTTTCTAGTATCTGCTTAATGCACTGGCGCAGCCTGACGTAACTTTTTTTAAAAATTTTAAATGTTTCCTTTAGATTTACAGAAAAAATCTACATCGACTTGGAAGATAATGCGTATTATAATATCCGAGAATGGCTTTAGGGGTCTTTTTGCAGGTGAGTTTATTGTAGTTTTCATTGGGTCGTTCTTCCTGATCCTGATGTGTTCCTGTTTGTACAGCATCACAGATTTGAAGACAATGAAAAACATCTGGCCATTCACACGGTGGCCACGAGGTGGCGCCGCTGTCCTATAACACTGCTATTGAGGCTTTGGCTCTGTTCACAGCTGCATCATAGCTTCTGTTCATAACCGCCATACAGCAGATCTCCACTGCGTCTGACACCCCCGATCTAATTATCATGGGGTTTCATTGTGGTTTCTGTAGCCGCATGCTACGCTATTCTTGTCATCAGAACTGTGCACGGATGCAGAACTTTCTAATTTTTTACTTTAACTTTGATGTTCATTTTAACTAATTCCAGTGTGAACACCTGCCTGCATACAATATGGCACGGTATACATTTTTAAAGGGGTTTTCTAATAATGCTGTTGGTACAGTACTGTACACTGGTGGTAAAACGAGCTTTTAGTATAACAAGGGACCACCATGACTACATGGCCCACGTAAATCTGGATCCAACCCTCAGGACATGGTGTATGCCCCAAAGACGTGCAAAATATTGGTGTAAATGTACAGTAGCCTTGAGCTGGAATGAGAAAGTGTCTGATTTGCCCAGTTCACTCCAGCTGTTGTGAAACTACAACTCCCAGTGAGCTCCATTCATCAAGTATGCTGGGAGTCTCGCTGTAGCTGGAATGCCGAAGGCTGCTGATTCCTGTCCTAGGGAGTGCTGCTAACTATATGATGCCACTTTGATACACTTGGTGTACGCTTTATTCAGCACTCTAGATAAACTTAGGACACGACTTAAAGGCTATGGACACCTTTAACCTGGAAGCCATGATTCTGCTTGGAGGCTGCCATCTTTATTCCTTCATTTAATTCTCAGACCCCCTGATATTCAGCTTGGAACCTGCTTCTAGCTTTAGACTTCTCATATCCGTGGACCGGTCCCTCCTAATACATTCTGGATGTGAAGTCTGTGTGTCTAGGATGCTGCTGTCTTCACTAGCTCTCCTGTATCAGTGCAGCTTGATAACTAGACTGATTTTTTATTTTTCCTTCTCCAGCCCATAAGGGATCTTCTCTCATTTGCACTGACAGTCAGTGATACTGAGGAATGTATGATTTTCCTCCGCCAAGGGAGAGGTTTTTTTATTTTTTGGTGCTCTACCTTTTCTCTACACTGATACACTGCCTATGTGATTCCCTCCCTAGAAATTGCCTTGCGTGTGCCCTCCAACATTTTATACACCCTGTGTGAGCTGCTCCCCTTGGATGCCTTTCCCCCTCTCCACAATCTGCTGCATCTCACATCCTCCCCCTCCCTGCTGCTATCTCTTAGGGCTCATTCAGACGGCCGTATGCTGTCCGCAAAAATACTGAATGCTATCCGTTTTTTTGCGGATCCGCAAAAAAAATGAAACGTGTCCTATACTTGTCCGTGAAAATCAGGACATGGCCCCATTGAAGTCTATGGGTCCGCAAAAATACTGAATGCTATCCGTTTTTTTGCAGATCCGTTTTTTTGCGGATCCGCAAAAAAACGGATAGCATTCAGTATTTTTGCGGACAGCATACGGCCGTCTGAATGAGCCCTTACACTGAGAGAAGGGGAGAGCTGAGAGGGTGGTCAGGAGCAGAGCTCGGATTTATGTCCGATTCAGCGGCTAGGCGAAGGACTTACATTGACTATGCAGGAGCAAAATGTCGGGAAATTTTAAATGAGGACGATTTATAAAGTTGCTTAATTTTGCATTTAGCGAAGAAAAAAAAACCAGTGAAAGGCGTCCATGGCCTTTTATTAAGTTTAATTTTCCAGTCCGCTGTATTGTACGGTATATGTCGTGTCTGATATTCACTTTCACCTTTTCCTTTCTGCAGGTCTGAGTCCTCGCCTAATCAAGATCGCCCCCGCCTGTGCCATAATGATCAGCACCTACGAATTTGGAAAATCTTTTTTCCGCAAGTTAAATAATGAGCAGCAGTTGAAGACTTTGTGATTGAGTTTCTGTCCCTTCCTGTCATGTTTTATTGCTGTAAATGAATGCGGCTGATCGGTGGGCGTCAGACATGAGCACATGGCAATGATGTGATGTGCAGGACTGTGCGCCTAAGAGGGAGAGAGGCAGGGAATTTGCAGAAATCCCTATAATATTATTTTTGTTGGTGGCGAGTGATCAGCACTCCCCAGCAGCACCTTTACAGTATTTTGCATTGGTGTATGGACATCTAGAGTAGTCACTCTCTAACTGTGATGTTTGTTGCCAGGCAACATCTGAATGTTGAAGGAAATATTCATTGCGAATTGTGGACAGCTCTACCCTATGAAATGTATGATTGTGTCCTATAGTTTAGCTTAACATAGAGCATATTTAAAGAAGCACCCGGACAAAGCGAATACACTGTGTCATGCCTAGTGCAGGGGCGGAGCATGACACAAGGTTTCAGAGAACATCAAAGAGAATCCCTTTATGCTCCACCCCCTGTACTATACATAGCACGGTTCAGCTTTACCTTCAGTGTTCCTTTAAAGAGATTGTGCCAAGTTTTTAAGTTATCACCGATCTACAGAATAGACAGGGATGGCCAACCTGAGGCTCTCCAGCTGTTGCAAAACTACAACTCCCAGCATGCCCAGACTGCCTACAGCAGGGCATGGTGGGAGTTGTAGTTTTACAACAGCTGGAGAGGCTCTGGTTGACCATCCCTGGAATAGGGCATAACTAACTGATCAGTGGGGGGTTAGATTGTTGGGACCGAACCGATCCCGAGATCTGGGATTCCCATTCCCCCGATCTGATGGGGCGGCAGCTCGAGCGAACGTCCTGCCGCTCCATCCCTTCTCTCCGCTTCCTGGGACTGTCGGAGATAGCCGCGTACAGCGCTCAGCTATTTTCGGTGGTTCCATAAAGAATAAATGGATCGGCAGAGCGCATGCTCAACCTGCCGCCCCATCAGATCAGGTGGAATTGGATCCCCGTTCTCAGGATCGGTTGGGTCCCAGCGGTAAGACCCCCACGATCAGTTAGTTGTCCCCTATCTTGCAGATAGGGGATGACTTTGAAACTTAGCACAACCCCTTTAAGTTATTAAAGCATTATTTATCTCTGGTGTATTTTGGTAGATATCCCGTTACTGAAGATTACTCGTGTAACTTAGGCCTTAATATATATTATTTGCTTTTTCTTTTCTTTTTTTTTTACTTTAGGTTTTTGTTTTGCTTTTAGACTGAAAGAAAAAATACTAAAAAAGAAAAATCTAATCCATATCAGAAATTAAATTGTTAAATTTTGTAAAGATACGTTTAAAGCTGATTATTATTTTCTAATTACCGGTAAATGGAGATACACTGAAGATTACTCGTGTAACTTAGGCCTTAATATATATTGTTTGCTTTTTTCATTTTTTATTTTTTATTTTTTTGCCTTTTTAGACTGAAAAAAAAAACCTAAAAAAGAAAAATCTAAGCCATATCAGAAATAAAATTGTTCTATTTTGTACAGATACGTTTAAAGCCGATTTTATTATTTTCTAATTACTGGTAAATGAAGAGATTTTTGTGTTTTATTTTATGGTGGCCCTGTCATCTGCAATGACATCAGGGCTCTTTATAAAGAAGCTATTTAGGTCGCTGACAAAACCCATATTCATGAACGTGCAGCCCATAAATATGAATGCTGGAATTAACGGCATCATTATTGCGCTGTATTGTTTAGTACGTGCCAACGTTATTATAATGGTCGTTAGTATTATATGATAAAGGGGTTGTCCGAGCTGCAGATATTTGACCTATCCTCAGGATAGGTCATCCGTAACAGAATGGTGGGATCCCAAAACCCGACACCCCTACCGTCAGCTGTTTCAGGCATAAAGCCCTGCCAGAACTGAGCTACAGGACAACTACACAGTCGATGGATCATTCCGCCCGCTGTATTGTTTCTAGAGCCAGCAGCTGCCTGAAACTGCTGATCGGTCGAGGTGCCGGGTGTTGGACCCCCACCCATCCTAAGGAGTAGCTCCAGCACTACAGTAACCAGCTCAGCCTACTATCCTGAGAATAGGACGTCAGTCTAAAAATCCTGGAAAACCCCATTACATTACTCCACCTATTGGTTGGCTTACATCAAAATTCACGCTCCTTGTCGAAAGAGGCACAAAAAATGTACAAAACACACACAATAATTGTGGTGCATGGTATGTATAACAGTTTTTTTAGTGTCAATTAAGCCAGAATTATAGTGCATTTAGCTTAGTAAATCTACACCAATTTTCAGTCTGTCTGTGGCCACCACTAGAGGGAGCTTAGGAGCACACTGCATACTGTCATTTCTATGCCTTATGTTCCATCAAATGAAAAGGATTATTCCCATCTCAGACATTCACGGCTTAGATCTTTTGCAGCGACCACGATGGCCAGAGTTACAGAAACAGCCGAGCCGCACCTTCCATAACTTGCTGTGCCACAATGGCCACCACATAAGACACGTCTTCCGATCTCAGCCATGACTTTTTTTTTCTGGGACATATTATTAAAAAACTAACAAACCATCTTATATACTAACATACATAGTACATAAGGCCAAAAAAGACATCCATCCATCCAGTTCAGCCTGCAAGTTGATCCAGAGGAAGGCAAAAAATCCCTATGAGGTAGAAGCCAATTTTCCCCACTTAAGGGGAAAAAAATTCCTTCCCGACTCCAATCAGGCAATCAGAATAACTCCCTGGATCAACGACCCCTCTCTAGTAGCCATAGCCTGTAATATTATTACGCTCCAGAAATACATCCAGGCCCCTCTTGAATTCTTTTATTGTACTCACCATCACCACCTCCTCAGGCAGAGAGCTCCATAGTCTCACTGCTCTTACCGTAAAGAATCCTCTTCTATGTTTGTGTACAAACCTTCTTTCCTCCAGACGCAGAGGATGTCCCCTCGTCACAGTCCTGGGGATAAATAGATGATGGGAGAGATCTCTGTACTGACCCCTGACATATTTATACATAGTAATTAGATCTCCCCTCAGTCGTCTTTTTTCTAACGTGAATAACCCTAATTTTGATAATCTTTCAGGGTTAGTTATTACTTTAGTTGCCCTCCTCTGAACCCTCTCCGGCTCTGCTATGTCTGCCTTGTTTACAGGAGCCCAGAACTGTACACAGTCCTCCATGTGTGGTCTGACTAGTGATTTGTAAAGTGGTAGGACTATGTTCTCATCACGGGCATCTATGCCCCTTTTGATGCAACCCATTATCTTATTGGCCTTGGCAGCAGCTGCCTGACACTGGTTTTTACAGCTTAGTTTGCTGTTCACTAAAATTCATAGGTCCTTTTCCATGTCAGTGTTACCCAGTGTTTTACCATTTAGTATGTACGGGTGACTTGCATTATTCCTTCCCATGTGCATAATCTTACATTTGTCAGTGTTAAACCTCATCTGCCACTTATCTGCCCAAGCCTCCAGTCTATCCAGATCCCTCTGGATATAGTCCTCATCTGAATTCTATGCCCCAAACAGGCTGCGTCCTGCACAGTGTTGGTGCTATGATGTCTTGTCTGTGTGGTCACGTGGCATAATCCTGTGGCATTGTTTGCGGTTTAGAATAAAAAAAAAATGTCAGAAACCCCTTTAAATGGCTGTAAAATTATTTTGTCAAAATAGCTTTTCACATTGTGTGTGGATGATAGGGCCTGATAAGGCGCCTGAACGTTTTATGCTTGGAAATCCTCATTGTGCCTTCTAAAATGTCTAATTGAATGGTAAAAGCAATGGAGTGCAAGTGCCCTTTAAATGCATTGTCTTTGGTCTTGAAAAATAAAGTGCCATTTTTCTTAACCTTGTCATTTTGTTTATTTTTATTTTGCAATTTATATAAAAGGTTTCACATGCAGACAGTAAAAGTGCACACAAGCTTCTACATACTGTGGTAAACAGTATTATTAAGTTTTGAACGAAGCAACTTTGGATTAAGCATCCGAAGCTCGCGTCGCTCAACGCTATCCATAGGCATTAATGTGGAATTCCCAGCTTCCACTCTTTTGGGAAGGCTTTCTATCTTAGGCAAGGTGCTGAACCTCCTTAAAGAGACCAGTCCTGTATGGAGATTTACTAGAAGTACTCCAGGGTATGGAGACTTATTGGCAGTGCTCCATGGGAAACGAATATGCAAAGAGGTATCTCCCAAGAAAGAGAACCACCTTGCCAGCTCCCCCAACCATGCCTTTATGGAGCTCTCGCTTTGTGCACTGGGGCACAGTCATGCTCAGTGGCGTTGCTAGGGCTGGTGTCACCCGGTTCGGTAGAAAATGGTGTCACCCCTTCCCCCGAAGCAATAATTTTTTTGCCATATATGGGAGCTATGGTGGTGCTACTGCCATAGGGGGCATCCGTTAGCTCAGCAGACCCCCCTTAGCAGTCAGAGCCTGGTCTCGGGAGGGGCACTTCCAGATTATTTTCTGTCCGCCGCCACAAAACAATGGTGCTTATAGAACAGACTACACAGTGTAGCGGTATACTGTACATTGTGTGGCACAGTGGATGCTATATGTGTATAACATAAACCTATTTCATATGAAAACTTAAAATTACTTGTCTGGACTCTTGGGGATCTCGGACACCACTTCAACACTTTGGCTGGGAGGCTGGTGCTGCTACTAGGGGGTCATACCATGGGTGAGTAATAAAGCCCACCATAATGCCCCCCCCCCAGTAGAAATAATTCTCCTTTTAATGTGACCCCATAATGTCCCAGTATAAAATACCCCTGTATAGTGCCCCCAGTAAATTCCCCCATAGTGCTCCTCTCCCCCCTTCCTGCTAGTGCCCCCCATAATGTACTAGTAAAAATGTGTCATGTGTATAGATGTAGCAGAGCTGGGTGTGTTTGGGCCGCTGTCATATATAGAGATATAGTAGAGCTGAGTGTGCTGGTGCAGCTGTCATGTGTATTAGATGTAGCAGAGCTGGGTGTGCTGGAGCAGCTATCATATATAGATATAGCAGAGCTGAGTGTGCTGGGACAGCTGTCATATAGAGATATAGCAGTGCTGGGTGTGTTGGGGCAGCTGTCATGTGTATAGATGTACACTTAGCCAGCTATAACAGTAGAAGTCTCATATTTTTTTCAGTCAGCGGCAATGCAGCTCTTATGGCTGTGTGGGTAAGTGCTTTGCCTCTGATACAGAAGGTTGTGGTGTTCGAATCCCAGACACATCTCTCCCTCTCCTGAGGACGGCAATACAAATGACTATGCCTGGGATTCGTAAATGCTGGCCCTGCTGGTGTCACCCGGTGCGGCCCGCACCCCCCTTCAACGCCACTGCTGTATATTACACTGCACCCCATGTATAGTCCTGTATATTACACTGCACCCCATGTATAGTCCTGTATATTACACTGCACCCCATGTATAGTCCTGTATATTACACTGCACCCCATGTATAGTCCTGTATCTGACACTGCACCCCATGTATAGTCCTGTATCTGACACTGCACCCCATGTATAGTCCTGTATCTGACACTGCACCCCATGTATAGTCCTGTATCTTACACTGCACCCCATGTATAGTCCTGTATCTTACACTGCACCCCATGTATAGTCCTGTATCTGACACTGCACCCCATGTATAGTCCTGTATCTTACACTGCACCCCATGTATAGTCCTGTATCTTACACTGCACCCCATGTATAGTCCTGTATATTACACTGCACCCCATGTATAGTCCTGTATATTACACTGCACCCCATGTATAGTTCTGTATTACGCAATAATCCACTGTATATCTTTAAAATGTTTTATTGTAAAAATGTTAAATTATAGTTAAATATCTCACACACAATGTATGTCGCACCCATCATCTTGTATGTAATTTATCACTCCCACCATCTCACAATGTATCACTCCCGTCATCTATTTCTCATACACAATATATCACTCCCATCATCTCACAAATTGGCTCAGATTAACAGTAAAACAGTCCCTAGCAACCAATCACAGCGCTGCTTTCATTTGTCCAAAGCAATTTTATTAGTGAAAACTGAGATTTAGATGGAGATGGGACAGATGTGGTGAAATGGTCAATAAGAAAAACTGTTATTGTTGCCCATAGCGACCAATCACAGCGCAGCGTTTATTTTCCATGAGCAGAATACGAAATGAAATCTGCACTGTGATTGGCTGCTACAGGGACCAAAGTCCTCTGGAGTCATATATCCCACCCCTCATCCCAAAATCTATGTGAAAGGAATGAAAAAACATGAAGAAAATTTTAGACAAGAACATGTATGTACATGATATGATATTAAAAAAGTGTGAGTCCAGTACATCCAATATGGCCGCTCTCATGCTAAGGCACTTCTTGTGATGTCATCAATAGATGCTTGTCCCCCTGCCCCCCCCCCCTCCTCTGGCATGACCTTTTTACTTGTGATGTCATAATGGGGAAGGACTCATTTACTTATGACATAATAATCAGGGGGTGTGGTCTAATCCTATAAATTGGGGTCACGCCCTGACAGCAGTGTCAGTATCTCTAGCTGGCTCTCACCATGTGGAAGTCCCGGAAGAAGAGGAGGTTGGTGCCAAAGACGATTCCTGTGGTGAATGCTGTAGAGAAGATGGATGTCGGCCCTCGACAGTATCCAGATGATGTTGATATGAAGTCTGATCACGGTGATGATGACGAAATGGATGTTGGCCCTCGCCAATATCCGGACGATGTGGAGATGGAGGACCTTCCGGGGAGTACCACCACCATCAGGGCCTTAAGTACCCGGAAGAGAAAGCGGCCAAGCTGTATCATCTGCCGCCGGCAATAACATCTGCCGATAGGCCCTTACTATAACATCTGCCCCTTGGCCACCATATAACATCTGCTGCTTGGCCCCACTTACCATCTGCCGCCTGGGGCCATTTACCATCTGCGGCTTGGGGCCATTTACCATCTGCAGCTTGGGGCCCACTTACCATCTACCCCTTGGGGCCATTTACCATCTACCCCTTGGGGCCCACTTACCATCTATAGATGGTTTCTGCCATCCAAACCATCTGAAATTCCAGTGAAGACGAGCAGAGCACCACCAGGTCCGGTAAGTTTGGCCGCTTCCCTCCGTCTTCTCCTTGTGTTTTTGTAAACCGTTTTTTTATTTGGGTATTTTCTCTTCTAGGATTCGATTACAAAATAACATCAGGAACCTCTGGTGACAATATTCTGTCCCTGAAAATCTGCCAGAGGTGCGACCCCCGACCTCCTCTCTACAAGTTAGCGGACCTGAATCCAGACAATCCTGAAGACGGAGCCAGAGCCGCAAAAGAATCATTTAAAACCTAAAACCTTTTACAAATAAAAATAGTGTTTTTTTTAAAGAAAAAATTGTGTTTTTTTTCTCTTAATTATCAAATTGCATAAATCGTACTCAGCATCTATTTTCTAAGGGTATATTAAGTAAGCTCAGAGCTGGATCCTGAAGAGGTGAGCTACCAATATTTAAAAGCGTTATATTTAAAGTCTCACATTTTTGCACACAATCTGCGTGTGCTAAAGTTTGTGACTTTTATTATAGCCGGAAAACTAGTACAAATCTCAAAATAAATGATCCCCCCAGGTAATACTCCATCCACTAATAAAGTGTGAGCCCATTACATTCAAGATGGCCGCTCTGATGCTAAGCCATCCTTTGTGATGTCATCATTAGAATTCTGGCACGATAACGCTTCTTTTCTCCTTAGAAACACTATCTGTGATGTCATCGGCTAGAGAGTCTGAGTGTCATAATCAGTGGCATGACTGCGGGGCATAGATAGGGGGTCAGCACCCGTCACCTGAGTGGCCCCCAATCCAGATAATGCCGCACCATGACTACTAGTAATACAGCTAAATAGTGACTGAATATTACCACCGTACTGTTACTAACAGACCACTGTAGGAAGATCAGTATTACCCCCATACATTAATAACATAGTAATATAGTGTGTACGGCTAGGGCTACACTGCGACTTTTTGTAGCGCGACTTTAACTATTTGATTTTAACTATTGAATGACAGCTGCAGTCCACAAGATTGCATTCATTTGGATTGCAGCTGTAGTTCAATAGTTAAAATCAATTAGTCGCGCAACAAAAAGTCGCAGTGTAGCCACAGCCTAAGGCCTCATGCACATGGCCGTTCCATGCATTGGGGACCGCAATTTGAGGTCCCCAAGACATGGGCACTATCCGTGCGACTCCCGAGATGGATTCAGACCCATTCAACTTAATTGGGTCCGTGATCCGTCCACACCACAAAAAAATAGAACAAGTTCTATTTTTATGCGGCGCAGAGGCACGGACAGAAAACCCATAATGCTTCCATGGGGTTCCGTGCCTCCGTTCCTCACCACACCTTCCTGATTGCGGACCCATTCAAGTGAATGAGTCTGCATCCGTGATGCGGTGAGCACATGGCCGGTGCCCGCATATTGCGGACCTGCTGTTTGTGGGCCACGATAAGGGGTCACACCTGGCAATGGCCATGGCCATGGTAAAGAATCCTTTTCTATGTTTGTGTACAAACCTTCTTTCCTCCAGACGCAGAGGATGTCCCCTCATCACAGTCACAGTCCTGGGGATAAATAGATGATGGGAGAGATCTCTGTACTGACCCCTGATATATTTATACATAGTAATTAGATCTCCCCTCAGTCGTCTTTTTTTAAACTGAATAGCGCTACTTTTACATTAGCATTTTTTCCGCGATCTGTCATGGATCTGCAAAAACGCTTCCGTTACAATAATACGACCGCATGCATCCATCATGAATGGATCCAGTTTATTATGTCTTCTATAGCCATAACTAGGGTTGAGCGAACCCGTGAAAGTTTGGGTTTGCCGGGTTCGGGACCCGAACTTCACCCCAAACCCGGACCTTATTTAAGTCAATGGGGACCCAAACTTCAATTTATTATTTTCCCATGTAGAGCGCGGTGACATCACCGCAGGTCCTTCTATCTTCATTCAACAGGACCTGCAGTGACGTCACCTGGTGAGCGCGGTGATGTCACCGCAGGTCCTTTTGCAGGTCCTGAAGAAAAGAAGATACCGGCTGCGTGATCAAGTGGATGAGGTGAATTTTACTTTTTATTTTTAACCCCTCAGTAGACATTTTATTTAGCATTCTGTTTAAAGAATGCTATTATTTTCCGTTATAACCATGTTATAACGGAAAATAATAAAATCACCCGAACTTCCGTGAAAAAGTCCGGGTTCGGATCCGGATACCCGAACTCGCAAAGTTTGGTACGAACCCGAACTTTGCAGTTCGGGTTCGCTCAACTCTAGCCATGAGGGATCCGTCTTGAACACCATTGAATGTCAATGGGGGATGGATCCGTTTTCTATTGTGTCAGAGAAAACGGATCCGTCCCCATTGACTTGCATTGTGTGTCATGATCCATCTCGCTCCACACCACATGGCGGACAGAAAAACGCTGCAGGCAGTGCTTTGGTGTCCGCCTCTAGAGTGGAATGGTGACTGAACGGAGGCAAACTGATGCATTCTGAGCGCATCCTTTTCCATGCAGAATGGATTAGGGCAAAACTGATCCGTTTTGGACCGCTTCTAAGAGCCCATGATGGAACTCAGAAACGGAAAGCTGTCCACTAAAATACCTAGGTCCTTTTCCATGTCAGTGTTACCCAGTGTTTTACCATTTAGTATGTACGGGTGACTTGCATTATTCCTTCCCATGTACATAACTTTACATTTGTCAGTGTTAAACCTCATCTGCCACTTATCTGCCCAATAGTCCAAACTATCCAGATCCATCTGTAGCTGTATACTGTCCTATGTAGTACATATATATACAGTATACTGTCCTCTGTACTATATAGATACAGTATACCGTCCTCTGTGATATATTTACAGTATATACAGTATACTGTCCTCTGTATTATGTATATAGTATACTGTCCTCTGTAGTATATATGTAATGTCCCGGAGTGCTACTACCACTCCTTTGGACACCTTGCTACTGTCTCCTATGTGCTAATACCTGTCATCTAATGTATTTTATGTCATCTCAGAATAATGTGCATATTTTTTCCATGTAACTGTTATAGTTCATGTAATGTGCCTGGTCCGCCAGCAGGTGGAAGCAAACACTTTGCAGAGCCTTAGCAGAGTCTGGAACTTTTCCTTCCAGTCTCTAACCCTCTCTCTGAGATACAGGGGGATTTTAGTGTTGGTGAGTCAGTCTAGCCTACCCCCTCCTGGGGAAAGGTTCTATGTTGGCTAGCAGAGCGCTGCCTGCTCTGCTAGGCCCAGAGGCCCTGCCTCTAAAGTGCATTTTGGTTGCTTGTCCCCTCCTGGGCTTGCATTGCCTTAAAGGGAACCTGTCACATGGATTTTGGGTATAGAGCTGAGGACATGGGTTGCTAGATAGCCACTAGCACTTCTGCAATACCCAGTCCCCATAGCTCTGTGTGCTTTTATTGTGTAAAAAAAAAAACCCGATTTGATACATATGCAAATTAAGCTGAGATGAGTCAGAGCTTGAAAATATGACTCTTCTCTGATCACACAAGTAAGATATAACTTTTATGTTAATTTGCATATGTATCAAATCGGTTTTTTTACACAATAAAAGCACACAGAGCTATGGGGACTGGGTATTGCGAATGTGCTAGCAGCCATCTAGCAACCCATGTCCTCAGCTCTATACCCAAAATCCCGGTGACAGGTTCCCTTTAACCCCTTAAGGACTCAGGGCGTACCGGTACGTCCTAAGTTTAAAACTAGATTGTGGCGCTGCGGGCGGTGATCGGAACAGGATGTCTGCTGAAATCATTCAACGGGCATCCTGTCACAACGCCGGGGGGGGGGTCCCGTGATAAGTTTTCCCCCCAAAAAATTAAGTTTCAAGTAAAAATAACAAAAACGTCATTTTCCCCAAATAAAGTAAAAAAAAATAGGTAAAAAATAGGTAAAAAAAAAAAAGTTGACATATTAGGTATTGCCGCGTCCGTATCAACCGGATCTATGAACATATCACATGACCTAACCCCTCAGATGAACACCGTAAAAAATAAAAACTGTGCTAAATAAAATAAAAATTTGTCACCTTACATCACAAAAAGTACAACAGCAAGCGATCAAAAAGGCGTTTGCCCACAAAAATAGTACGAATCTAATCGTCACCTCATCCCGCAAAAAATGAGCCCCTACCTGAGACAATCGCCCAAAAAATAAAAAAACTATGGCTCAGAATATGGAGACACTAAAACATAATATTTTTTGTTTCAAAAATGATATTATTGTGTCAAACTTACATAAATAAAAAAAAGTATACATATTAGGTATCGCCGAGTCCGTATCGACCGGCTCTATAAAAATATCACATGACCTAACCCCTCAGATAAACACCGTAAAAAATTAAAAATAAAAACTGTGCTAAATAAACCATTTTTTGTCACCTTACATCACAAAAAGTGTAATAGCAAGCGATCAAAAAGTCATATGCACCCCAAAATAGTGCCAATCAAACCGTCATCTCATCCCGCAAAAAATGAGACCCTATCGCCCAAAAACTGAAAAAACTATGGCTCTCAGAATATGGAGACAATAAAACATCATCAATTTTTTTTTTATAGGTTATGTGTGTTCGGTGGCTCACCAATTGGGTACAATAAAATGGGTGCACACTTCACTGGACTCGCCCGTCCCAAGAGAAGCTAAATAAAAATGGATATATAGATATGCATTTTCACATTCAAATGTATTTTCATATTCAGTTGTTATGTAGATTGAGGGGGAGAGTCCCGTAGGGAGGTGAGGTCAAAGTGCTGATAAACAGCCTGACTTCGACCCCACATCACCACAGGACACGACATAACAACTGAATATGAAAATACATTTGAATGTGAAAATGCATATGTATATATCCATTTGCCGTATTTGCGGCTTTTATGCGGTTTTTCTCTGCGCATTTTTAATCATAATTTTATTAATTGTTTTTATTTCTAATAAAGTGATTTTTATGCAATTTATGCAAATATAACTGTATAGGAACTTCTATATAGATGTTTATTAAGAGTGGTGAAGGAATGTGGGATTTTGGAATAATGGATCCAGTTCCAGGATTTTTGGATAACCTGTATTATCCCAGATATGGCGGGATATATAAAGCCCTCACAAGTAGTCCAGTTTGATAGCCACTGATGAAGGGGTGTAGACCCTGAAACGCGTTTGGTGCTGATACTGGACTTTTTTGCTGATGAAACTACTTATGGAAACCTGATGCTACATTCCCGTAGACACCTGTACCTCTAAAGCTAATGAGAGCGGAGGCGGAGGGAAAGTAGGACCCAGGATACTGAGGACGTTCTCCAGGAAGCGGCTGCCGAGTCACGTGGGACGCTACGTCTGACTCTGAAACCACACGGGACGCCGCGCAAGGTAAAGCCGTACTGAATGCCGTGCCGGGCAGGCTGAAAGAAGGAGCTTCTATAACATACAGCCGGAGAACCCAGGAGCGGTAATGTACCACACTAGCGCTACTAATACCGTGTACCTGAATTAAGGGGAACTATATCCCTAACTCACTATATTAACACAATCCTGCTATTAACCATCTTTGCTGTCCACATATTACCATCTGGATTCTATTTATGGGACACTGTGACCGCTGCTCTCTTCCTCTGCTGTAGCCTCCCCTCTCTTCTATGCTGTGACCTCTCCTCTTTTCTATGCTGTGACCGCTCCTCTCTTCTCTGCTGTAGCCTCCCCTCTCTTCTATCCTCCCCCCTCTTCCTCTCCTGTACCCTCTCCTCTCTTCCATGCTGTAACCTCCCCTCTATTCTATACTGTGGCCTCCTCTCTCTTCTATGCTGTAGCCTCTTATCTCTTCCTCTGCTGTAGCCTCTCCTCTATGCTGTAGCCTCTTCTCTCCTCTATGCTGTACAGTGGCGTTGCTAGGGATGGTGTCACCCAGTTCGGTAGAAAATGGTGTCACCCCCCCCCCTCCCCGAAGCAATAATTTTTTAGCCATATATGGGGGCTATGGTGGTGCTACTGCCATAGGGGGCATCCGTTAGCTCAGCAGACCCCCCCCTAGCAGTCAGAGCCTGGTCTCGGGAGGGGCACTTCCAGATTATTTTCTGTTCAACGCCACAAAACAATGGTGCTTATAGAACAGACTACACAGTGTAACGGTATACTGTATATTGTGGGGCACAGTGTAGAGGTATACTGTACATTGTGGGGCACAGTGTAGAGGTATACTGTATATTGTGGGGCACAGTGTAGAGGTATACTGTACATTGTGGGGCACAGTGTAGCGGTATACTGTATATTGTGTGGCACAGTGTAGAGGTATACTGTATATTGTGTGGCACAGTGTAGAGGTATACTGTATATTGTGTGGCACAGTGTAGAGGTATACTGTATATTGTGTGGCACAATGTAGAGGTATACTGTATATTGTGTGGCACAGTGTAGCGGTATACTGTATATTGTGTGGCACAGTGTAGAGGTATACTGTATATTGTGTGGCACAGTGTAGAGGTATACTGTAAATTGTGGGGCACAGTGTAGCGGTATACTGTATATTGTGTGGCACAGTGTAGAGGTATACTGTATATTGTGTGGCACAGTGTAGAGGTATACTGTACATTGTGGGGCACAGTGTAGCGTATACTGTATATTGTGTGGCACAGTGTAGGCTATGTGTGTATAACAAACATATTTCACATGAAAACTTACAGTTACTTGGCCCTTGGGCATCTCGGACGCCACTTCCACACTTGGCCGGGGGCTCGGCGGAGCTGATGTTGTGTTTTTTCCTAATGAGAAAGATTTCATGATAAGGATTTGGAGAAGGGGCAGAGGGATAGCAGAGCAGGGAGAGGCTGGTGCTGCTACTAGGGGGTCATACCATGGGGGAGTAATAAAGCCCACCATAATGTAGAAATAATTCTTCTTATAATGTGACAGTGCAAAAATACCCCCTTGTAATGCCCCCAGTTGAGCTAATGTCCCCATAGTGCCCCCATAATGTGTCAGTATAAAATACCCCTATATAGTGCCCCCAGTAAATTCCCCCATAGTGCTCCTCTCCCCCCTTCCTGCTAGTGCCCCCCATAATGTACCAGTATAAAATGCCCCATATATAGTGTCCCAGTAGATGCCCTCAGTGTCCGGCCTCTGATAGGCTGCCGCCCTAGTGTCCCCCATAATGCCCCCCAATAATGTGCCAGTAAGTGTCCCCATAGATGCCCCCCCCATCATGTGCCAGTATCAAGTGCCTCTCTCCTCCCCCCCACATGTGCCTTTATCATAGTGCCAAACCCCCCCCATGTGCCAGTATCAAGTGCCTCTCTCTTCCCCCCCATGTCCCAGTATCATAGTGCCATCTCCTCCCCCCAAAAAAGTGCCAGTATCAAGTGCCTCTCTCCTTCCCACCCCCCATGTGCCAGTATCATAGTGCCAAACCCCCCCATGTGCCAGTATCAAGTGCCTCCCCCCCATGTCCCAGTATCATAGTGCCTCTCTTCCCCCCCATGTGCCAGTATCATAGTGCCAAACCCACCCATGTGCCAGTATCAAGTGCATCTCTCTTCCCCCCATGTCCCAGTATCATAGTGCCAAACCCACCCATGTGCCAGTATCAAGTGCCACCACCCCCCACTTGCCAGTATCAAGTGCCTCTCTCCTCCACCCCCATGTCCCAGTATCATAGTGCCATTCCCCCCCCTCCCAAAAGTGCCAGTATCAAGTGCCTCTCTCCTCCCCCCCATGTGTCAGTATCATAGTGCCATGCCATCTCCCCCCCAAAAGTGCCAGTATCAAGTGCCTCTCTCCCCCCCATGTGCCAGTATCAAGTGCCTCTCTCCTTCCCCCCATGTGCCAGTATCATAGTGCCATCTCTACCCCCCAATGTGCCAGTATCAAGTGCTTCTCTCCTTTGCACCCCCCATGTGCCAGTATCATAGTGCCAAACCCACCCATGTGCCAGTATCAAGTGCCAACCCCCCCACGTGCCAGTATCAAGTGCCTCTCTCCTCCACCCCCATGTCCCAGTATCATAGTGCCTCTCTCCTTCCCACCCCCATGTGCCAGTATCATAGTGCCAAACCCACCCATGTGCCAGTATCAAGTGCCACCACCCCCCACTTGCCAGTATCAAGTGCCTCTCTCCTCCACCCCCATGTCCCAGTATCATAGTGCCATTCCCCCCCCTCCCAAAAGTGCCAGTATCAAGTGCCTCTCTCCTCCCCCCCATGTGTCAGTATCATAGTGCCATGCCATCTCCCCCCCAAAAGTGCCAGTATCAAGTGCCTCTCTCCCCCCCATGTGCCAGTATCAAGTGCCTCTCTCCTTCCCCCCATGTGCCAGTATCATAGTGCCATCTCTACCCCCCAATGTGCCAGTATCAAGTGCTTCTCTCCTTTGCACCCCCCATGTGCCAGTATCATAGTGCCAAACCCACCCATGTGCCAGTATCAAGTGCCAACCCCCCCACGTGCCAGTATCAAGTGCCTCTCTCCTCCACCCCCATGTCCCAGTATCATAGTGCCTCTCTCCTTCCCACCCCCATGTGCCTTTATCATAGTGCCAAACCCCCCCCATGTGCCTCTCTCCTTCCCACCCCCCATGTGCCAGTATCATAGTGCCAAACCCACCCATGTGCCAGTATCAAGTGCCAACCCCCCCACGTGCCAGTATCAAGTGCCTCTCTCGTCCCCCCCATGTCCCAGTATCATAGTGCCATCTCCTCCCCCCAAAAAAGTGCCAGTATCAAGTGCCTCTCTCCTTCCCACCACCCATGTGCCAGTATCATAGTGCCAAACCCCCCCATGTGCCAGTATCAAGTGCCTCCCCCCCCATGTCCCAGTATCATAGTGCCTCTCTTCCCCCCCATGTGCCAGTATCATAGTGCCAAACCCACCCATGTGCCAGTATCAAGTGCCTCTCTCTTCCCCCCATGTCCCAGTATCATAGTGCCAAACCCACCCATGTGCCAGTATCAAGTGCCACCCCCCCCCCCCACTTGCCAGTATCAAGTGCCTCTCTCCTCCACCCCCATGTCCCAGTATCATAGTGCCATTTCCCCCCTCCCAAAAGTGCCAGTATCAAGTGCCTCTCTCCTCCCTCCCCCCCAAAAATGCCAGTATCAAGTGCCTCTCTCCTCCCCCCATGTGTCAGTATCATAGTGCCATGCCATCTCCCCCCCAAAAAGTGCCAGTATCAAGTGCCTCTCTCCTTCCCTCAAAAAAGTGCCAGTATCAAGTGCCTCTCTCCTTCCCCCCATGTGCCAGTATCATAGTGCCATCTCTACCCCCCAATGTGCCAGTATCAAGTGCTTCTCTCCTTTGCACCCCCCATGTGCCAGTATCATAGTGCCAAACCCACCCATGTGCCAGTATCAAGTGCCAACCCCCCCACGTGCCAGTATCAAGTGCCTCTCTCCTCCACCCCCATGTCCCAGTATCATAGTGCCTCTCTCCTTCCCACCCCCCATGTGCCTTTATCATAGTGCCAAACCCCCCCCATGTGCCAGTATCAAGTGCCTCTCTCGTCCCCCCCATGTCCCAGTATCATAGTGCCATCTCCTCCCCCAAAAAAAGTGCCAGTATCAAGTGCCTCTCTCCTTCCCACCACCCATGTGCCAGTATCATAGTCCCAAACCCCCCCAAAAGTGCCAGTATCAAGTGCCTCTCTCCCCCCCATGTGCCAGTATCAAGTGCCTCTCTCCTTCCCCCCATGTGCCAGTATCATAGTGCCATCTCTACCCCCCAATGTGCCAGTATCAAGTGCTTCTCTCCTTTGCACCCCCCATGTGCCAGTATCATAGTGCCAAACCCACCCATGTGCCAGTATCAAGTGCCAACCCCCCCACGTGCCAGTATCAAGTGCCTCTCTCCTCCACCCCCATGTCCCAGTATCATAGTGCCTCTCTCCTTCCCACCCCCATGTGCCTTTATCATAGTGCCAAACCCCCCCCCATGTGCCTCTCTCCTTCCCACCCCCCATGTGCCAGTATCATAGTGCCAAACCCACCCATGTGCCAGTATCAAGTGCCAACCCCCCCACGTGCCAGTATCAAGTGCCTCTCTCGTCCCCCCCATGTCCCAGTATCATAGTGCCATCTCCTCCCCCAAAAAAAGTGCCAGTATCAAGTGCCTCTCTCCTTCCCACCACCCATGTGCCAGTATCATAGTCCCAAACCCCCCCATGTGCCAGTATCAAGTGCCTCCCTCCCATGTCCCAGTATCATAGTGCCTCTCTTTCCCCCCATGTGCCAGTATCAAGTGCCTCTCTCTTCCCCCCATGTCCCAGTATCATAGTGCCAAACCCACCCATGTGCCAGTATCAAGTGCCAACCCTCCCCCCCACTTGCCAGTATCAAGTGCCATGCCCCCCCCCCCCCAAAAGTGCCAGTATCAAGTGCCTCTCTCCCCCCCATGTGCCAGTATCAAGTGCCTCTCTCCTTCGCACCCCCCATGTGCCAGTATCAAGTGCCAACCCCCCCACGTGCCAGTATCAAGTGCCTCTCTCCTCCACCCTCATGTCCCAGTATCATAGTGCCATCCCCCCCCCCCCAAAGTGCCAGTATCAAGTGCCTCTCTCCTCCCCCCCCATGGGCCAGTATCAAGTGCCTCTCTCCTCCCCCCCCCATGGGCCAGTATCAAGTGCCTCTCTCCTCCCCCCCCCCCATGGGCCAGTATCAAGTGCCTCTCTCCTTCCCCCCATGGGCCAGTATCAAGTGTCTCTCTCCCCCCCCATGGGCCAGTATCAAGTGCCTCTCTCCTCCCCCCCCCATGGGCCAGTATCAAGTGCCTCTCTCCTTCCCCCCATGTGCCAGTATCATAGTGCCATCTCTACCCCCCAATGTGCCAGTATCAAGTGCCTCTCTCCTTCCCACCCCCCATGTGCCAGTATCATAGTGCCAACCCCCCCATGTGCCAGAATCAAGTGCCTTTCTCTTCCCCCCCATGTCCCAGTATCATAGTGCCATCTCCCGCCCCCCCCCCCCCCATGTGCCAGTATCAGGTGCCAACCCCCCTCCCTCATGTGCCAGTATCAAGTACCTCCCGCTCCCCCCCATGGCAGTAACAGTCGGGTATCTCTACCCCCCATGTCAGTGATGCGATGCAGCCTCTTCTTGTGTCCCGCCCTGTATGTCCATATATGGATTCAGTGCTTGTGTATTCTAATTTAGCCTGTATTTCAGAAATGTTTCAAACCCACGACCTTCTATATCAGAGGCAAAGCACTTACCCACACAGCCATAAGAGCTGCCTTGCTACTGACTGAAAAAAATATGAGACTTCTACTGTCATAGCTGGCTAAGTGTACATCTATACACATGACAGCTGCCCTAACACACCCAGCTCTAATATATCTCTATATATGACAGCTGCCCCAGTACACCTAGCTCTGCTACATCTATATATCTCTAAGTATTGCTATACAGTAGATGGATATATAGAGATATAGCAGAGCTGAGTGTGCTGGGGCAGCTGTCATGTGTATAGATGTAGCAGAGCTGGGTTTGCTGGGGCAGCTGTCATGTGTATAGATGTAGCAGAGCTGGGTTTGCTGGGGCAGCTGTCATGTGTATAGATGTAGCAGAGCTGGGTTTGCTGGGGCAGCTGTCATATATAGAGATATAGAGATATAGTAGAGCTGAGTGGGCTGGTGCAGCTGTCATGTGTATTAGTTGTAGCAGAGCTGGGTGTGCTGGGGCAGCTATCATATATAGAGATATAGTAGAGCTGAGTTTGCTGGGACAGCTGTCATAAGGAGATATAGCAGTGCTGGGTGTGTTGGGGCAGCTGTCATGTGTATAGCTGTACACTTAGCCAGCTATAACAGTAGAAGTCTCATATTTTTTCAGTCAGTAGCAAGGCAGATCTTATGGCTGTGTGGGTAAATGCTTTGCCTCTGATACAGAAGGTCATGGGTTCAAATCCCAGCAGAAACTTTTCTGAAATACAGGCTAAATTAGAATACACAAGCACTGACTCCATATATGGACATACAGGGTGGGACACAGGAAGAGGCTGCATCGCATCGCTGACATGGAGTGTTTTTTTTTTTTTTAATACCCGTCTCCTGAGGACGGCAATACAAATGACTCGTAAATGCCGTTTCTGCTGGTGTCACCCCATCAATGGTGTCACCCGGTGTGGTCCGCACCCCCCTTGCAACGCCACTGGTCATGCTGAAATAGAAAAGAGTCTTCCCCAAACTGTTACTACAAAGTTGGAAGCGTACAATTGTCCAAAATGTCTTGTTATGCTGAAACTTTAATATTTCCCTACTAAGGGACTTAGACCAGCCCCATATCATTATCTCCTCCACCATACTCCATACAATGCAGTCAGGCAGGTAATGTTCTCCTGGCATTCATCAACCTCGGCTCATCCATCTGACCACCAGATAGAGAAGTGTGATTCATCACTCCACAGGACACGTTTCCACTGCTCCAGAGTCCAGTGACCTCTTTACACCGCCCCATCCGATGCTTGGCGATGTAAGGCTGTTCGGCCATGAAGCTCCTGGCACAGCACAGATTTTGTAATGGTTAATACCAGAGAAGGTTTGGACTCTGCAGTTTTGGATCCAGCAGAGCTTTAAAGATTTTTATGCACTTGTCGATAAGGTCTCCACTTTGTGGCTTTGTGGATGTGGTCCCTTCGTGGCTGAGTTGCTGTGGTTGCTTCCACTTTACAATAATACCACTCACAATTGATGGTGGAACATCTAGGATGGAAGACATTTCAATAAGTGACTTGTTACAGCTGTGACATCCACTGTGGAATTCAGCGAGCTCTTTAGAACGAGACATTCTTTCACAAATGTCTGTATAAAGACAGACTGCATGGCTAGGGGCTGGATATTATACACCTGTGCTAATGGCAGACTGCATGGCTAGGAGCTGGACGTTATACACCTGTGCTAATGGCAGACTGCATGGCTAGGGGTTGGATTTTATACACCTGTGGTAATAATGGCAGACTGCATGGCTAGGGGCTGGATGTTATACACCTGTGGTAATAGCAGACTGCATGGCTAGGGGCTGGACGTTATATACCTGTGGTAATAGCAGACTGCATGGCTAGGCGCTGGACGTTATACACCTGTGGTAATGGCAGACTGCATGGCTAGGCGCTGGACGTTATACACCTGTGGTAATGGCAGACTGCATGGCTAGAGGCTGGGTGTTATACACCTGTGGTAATGGCAGACTGCATGGCTAGGGACTGGATGTTATACACCTGTGGTATTGGCAGACTGCATGGCTAGGGGCTGGACGTTATATACCTGTGGTAATAGCAGACTGCATGGCTAGGCGCTGGACGTTATATACCTGTGGTAATAGCAGACTGCATGGCTAGGCGCTGGACGTTATACACCTGTGGTAATGGCAGACTGCATGGCTAGGCGCTGGACGTTATACACCTGTGGTAATGGCAGACTGCATGGCTAGAGGCTGGATGTTATACACCTGTGGTAATGGCAGACTGCATGGCTAGGGATTGGATTTTATACACCTGTGGTAATGGCAGACTGCATGGCTAGAGGCTGGATGTTATACACCTGTGGTAATGGCAGACTGCATGGCTAGGGGTTGGATTTTATACACCTGTGGTAATAATGGCAGACTGCATGGCTAGGGATTGGATTTTATACACCTGTGGTAATAATGGCAGACTGCATGGCTAGGGGCTGGATGTTATACACCTGTGGTAATGGCAGACTGCATGGCTAGGCGCTGGACGTTATACACCTGGGTAATGGCAGACTGCATGGCTAGGCGCTGGAAGTTATACACCTGTGGTAATGGCAGACTGCATGGCTAGAGCCTGGATGTTATACACCTGTGGTAATGGCAGACTGCATGGCTAGGCGCTGGATGTTATACACCTGTGGTAATGGCAGACTGCATGGCTAGGCGCTGGACGTTATGCACCTGTGGTAATGGCAGACTGCATGGCTAGAGCCTGGATGTTATACACCTGTGGTAATGGCAGACTGCATGGCTAGGCGCTGGACGTTATACACCTGTGGTAATGGCAGACTGCATGGTTAGAGCCTGGATGTTATACACCTGTGGTAATGGCAGACTGCATGGCTAGGCGCTGGACGTTATACACCTGTGGTAATAGAACTGAATGAAACACCTGAAGTCAATGATTAAGATGAGGGTGTCCCCTCATATACTTTTTTTTCCCACATAGTGTATGTATGACTGAGGCGGATCAGATCTTACGATGTTCACAGCAGCAGGAAATATCTTAAGAGCTGGCTGTGCTGATCTTTGTATCTGGAGAATAAGATTATTTTTCCCCTCAGTGCAGTTTTAGGTATGTAAAAATAACTACTTTCCCCAACATGTACATCTATGTATTTTCCCAAAATAAAAATGTATAGAATTTAAATGGTACAGTATAGTATTACCTTTCTTGTACAGCAAAGCGTCTTACAGCTGCAGTAACATTAAAAAATAAAAATAAATTTTTTTCCTCAAACCCAAAACAGCCTGGTCCTCAAAACGGTTTATAGTAAAAACACAATTGCATCATAAAAAGCCTGCCCACAACTATCCCCTATAACTTACCCCTATAGGAATGCTGTATGTCTTCTGGTGCTTTGTGCGGTAGTTCGCGCAGTGACCACTAGATGGCAGTGGCTGATCACAGAAGTGTAGGAGGCAGACTTTATTTGATGCAATTAATAGATGTTTAATTACCTTTAATGTGGTAAGATTAGGCCTCACATAGGTCGGAATTTTTAGACTAGAGATTTTACTTTCTGCTGAGTGCTAAATAGATGAAAGTGCAAACTGACACTGAGGACATTACAATAGATGTCGCATAGACATTATAATTTATATTTAACATTAGGGCCCATGCCCACAGCATGCAGACTCTGGGGCGGCCATAATGGACCTCTGGTTTTATATAGAGGCACAAGGATTTGCAGACGATAGTGGCCTGCTGCATTGCTTCTAGCAGATAATATGGCGGCACTATGTGGTCTCAGTGGAGTCAGTGTGCCCTGCTATAAGGGTCCATGCATGTGGCTTTACCTTGTGCATATTAGTGTCCTTACCCATCTGGCAGCCGTAAGGCTCTGTGCAGACTACACCACTGTTCTTGCCATCAAAAATACAGAAACCGTCGGCGTCCATCAGTAATACAATGGATCCACACAGAGTTATGGCTGATAAAAGCTGGCAAACATGGTAACAATGAGAGCAGAGCGTGTCATTTCAAATAGATCTAAAATTCTTGCAGTATTCAGTTGTTATCCCTTCACATAGCTCACAGTCACCATTAGGGGGCGCTGACTGTTTAGGGTTTTATACAGCTCCTACTAAACGCATCAATGAGCTCCCTCTAGTGGTGGCATTTAATTAGGTGACTTTTCCTGACTGGCTCGTGTGGGTGATGGGGGACTAGAATAGAATACAGTAAGAATTTCCCAAAGTGGCCCCTGTATTACAAGAGAGCTCTGGTGTATTTGTTACTTGGTATTATTTCTATGTATTCAGGACTAACAGCAAGCAGAGATCCTAATTCCCCTGGCCGTTGGTGGCCTGACACAGGCAGGCGCGATGCAGTGATGCCAAGCTGCAGACAGCACAGACTCCCTTCATAGTTGGATCGTGGGCTAGGTGAGTATTCATTCGGAGGTACTAAGGGGGGCGTCACTCTGTGTGGGGAGCACTTAAGGGGGCGTCCTCCTGCTGTGTGACTATGTGGGGAGCACTTAGGTGGCATCTTAGTGTGTGTGGGGGCAATAAGGGGCATCATACTGTGCGGGGGACAAGGGGGCATTACTACTGTGAATAGGGCCTTAGGGGTAGTCTCTACTGTGAGGGGACACTAAGGAGGTACAGTTACTGTAAAGAGGGTCCTTGTTACTTCTTGTGGGATTCAATGGAGACTGTACGGGAGTGGGCGTGTATGGACAAGGATAAGGCGGGGTTAGAGGCGTGGCTTAAAAGAAAAAAAGAGGGGGGAAAAATGTGTACAATGCAGGAGCCGTCCGTCTTTGCTTTATTACAAGGTCGGGAGGTATATTGTATATCAGGGGTCAGCAACCTCCAGATCTCCATCTCTTGTGAAACTACAATTCTCAGCATGCTCCATTCATTTCTATAGGAGTTATGGGAGGAAGTGTGCATGCTGGGAGTTGTAGTTTCACAACAGCTGGAGTGCACTTAGGCGACATTTATAATACTGCCCCCCTTTTGTGTGGCTTGTAGGTTACATTTTTGGGGGGATTTTGAATGGACAAAAACATTTCCAGTATCCAGTCATTATGGTCCAATGGATGGAATTATAGCGTGCTTAAGGGTACGACCGCAGCGGGCTCTTGTTAAACTAATGAGACCGCACTGTTTAGTCCAGGGCTGGCCAACCTGCGGCCCTCCAGCTGCTGTAAAACCACAACTCCTACCATGCCCTGCTGTAGGCAGTGTGGACATGCTGGGAGTTGTAGTTTTGCACCAGCTTGGCCATCCCTGGTTCAGTCGGTCTGCATTGTTAATGACACCTTCACTACTGTGTGGCTGTTTACAATGCGGATCGACTAAACAGTGCGCGTAACAAGAGCCAGGTGTGGCCCTTACAGCCGCACGGTACTCAGCGGCAGTGTGGCGGCTGCATCGCAACCGTGACACAACTGCGGTCGTACCCTAACAGATGACCCAAAAAGCTTAAGTATATAGTTGAAGGGGTTATGCCAAGACTGATGTAAATAATAAAAATCAGACTCCATATCGTACATGACAATCTCATTCTCACAAAGCTAGAACCAGCCCTGTACCTCATTCATTGCTCCAACTGCTCTGCTAGATATATTTTAGGCTAGCAGCTCAGGGGGCGTGTCTTTTCTCAGGGGGCGTGTCCTTTCTGGTGCATCTCTCTCCCTGTAACAGCCACAGCTTCTAACAGAAGATATGGCTGATGGCAGTTGAGATTAAACTGAGCGTGTGCGACCCCCTCAGTGAGGTGGACGGTAAAATAAGGAAAAGTGCAAACAGCAGGTGGCGCTCTACAGATACATTTTATTGAATAAGTCAGTATCTATACTAAAATATTTTTTCCAACTTTGTATTTATTAAACCGTTTTTGACATATATGAATAACTGTCTAGATAACAATGTCTCCAAGGTATATACAACATTTTTAATTACATGTAATTACAAAAGTATTCAGATTCAGGTGCTGGTTTGAAAAATACAGAATATTTTTCATGGCACAACGCCTTTAACCTTGTTGTCTTGTATGTATATGACTTAACATAGGTCTCGAAGGCCAAAACGTGCTCATGGGTCTCTGATACCTCTGCACTTCGTTCTGGCATCTTGGATTTTCTGCATCTATTGGGGCTGTGGTTTTGCTTACATTAGCATCAGATGAATGAAGGACACGACTCAAATGTGGTAAAACCTGGATCAGACCTCGAAAGTCGAAATAAATAGCCGTAGTATGTTTGCTGTCAACCCATCTTTTATTTCTGTGTTTTGTATTTTATTTTATTTTTTAATGGAAGGATTAACCCTGCACATAGAAAAATAGAAAAAAAAGTCCCACGTGTTGATCCGTGTAGACCTGCCGATGGCACGAAAATACAACTGAAATAAAACAACGCAAGGACGAGCGGATGGCGCCACATCACTGTGTGAGACACAACCAATGGTTTAGTGTACACGCGTTTCAGTCCAGTGCTAAGCTGCATACTTGGATGGAATAGCAAATACTGGTGATATATTGGGTGTATGGGCAGCGGCACCTTGCCTGGCAGTACCATGGTATATACCGCCTTAGCGTGCAGTCAGACCAGCTTATATCAGAACGTTTCCAGAGCGATACATTCAAAATAACGTTAAAACTTGCAGGACAATAGAGTCAATGGGTTTGACGAGACGTTGTGCCTTTTTCTTCTTCTGCTGCTGTCCAGACATGGCGTATAGTCTGCATATGTAAAACTAGAGAGATAAAGCTTGTCCTTCCCTGTAAACGTTCTGGGTTCATGATTGGGTTAGGCCTGGGCTTGTCATCTCTGTGGTGGGGCTGGCAAGACATTCGCTGGATTTGAGGCTTGTGAGGGACTTGTAACTGGCAACAGAGGTGAGGGATCCACAGAGGCCCAGCAATGAAGGGGTTTCTTCTTTACCTGACCAGATACAAAGTGCACATGTTAAGTTCACCAATGTCTGGTATCGGGTTCCCTGCTCCTTCCACCTTGAGCCAAAGTATGGCACATCACTCATTATTTTGAAGGGCACGTCCACTTTTGCAAACTGTTTTGTTCCTTCAATGCACCTAATAAAGCAGCTTGGCAAATAAGATTCATTACAAATCTACAGTTTGGTGTCAACAGCTTCTAGCTGTATCTGTGTGTCTCTATGGTAACAGACTACAAACAAAGTCTGTGTAGTCGGAACATCCGGTCACCCTCCCTTCCATTTGCCCCCTGTAACCTACCAAACGCTAGCAAGTAAGTAGAAGGCCGATGGGAGTATGACTGCAGGATCACACACGGCTCGTAGGCAGCCTTTTACCAGGGAAACACATTCATTTGCACAGGAGCGGCAGACGGTAGGGAATCTGTAATCAAGACTATTTACTAAATTGTCTAAAGGGGTTGTGCTAAGTTTTAAGACCGATCCCCTCTGTATAGTTATCCTTTTTATAGGGGGTAACTAACTGATCGGCGGGGGCTCCGACCACTAGGATTCCTACCAAACCCGTGAACGCGAGTCTAATTTCCCCCCATCCTAATGGTGTGATAGGCCGCACATGTGCCCTACTACTGGATTCATTCTCTATGGGACCGATGGAAATAGCTGAGAGCTGTACTTGACAGGAGCAGAGGGCGCATGTGCGGTCTGTCACGCCCTCAGGATGGGGGGAATATGACCCCAGTGCATGGGATTCGTGGGGGTCCACTCCTAGAGGTCCGACCCCTACCGATCAGTTAGTTATCCCCTATCCTGTGGATAGGGGATAACTTAAAAACTTGGCACAACCCCTTTTTCCCAGACTTTTTAACTGATGACCTATCCTCTGGATAGGTCATCAGTATCTGATCATAGGGGCCCGAAACCTGAGACTCCCCCTGATTAACCGTGAGAAGGCATCGGTACTCGCAGTAGCGCCATGTCCTTCTCTCAGCTTTCCCTAGGCCATGTGATGTCACGTTCATCAGTCACATGACCTAGGCGCAGCTCAACGCCATTGGAGTTGCGATACCAAGCACAGCCACTATACAATGTATGGCACTGTGCTTGGTGATATGAGAGAAGACCACGGTGCTACTGCGGCCGCCAGTGCCTTCTCAAACAGCTGGTCGGTGGTGGTCCCCGATGTCGGATTCCACCGATCAGTTAAACATTTTCAGAAAACCCCTTCAATTTTCCACCTTTGGAGCAATAAAATAAAATTGGTTGGACAAGAATGGACATACCCTTTAAGACCAATAGGCCTGTGTCGGCAGGAAGAGTTAAATCTCATTTAAGGGCAGAGAGTTAAGTAGGATTTGGGGTGAGGTAGGGGTTATATGAAGAGGGGGGGGGGACTCCTTTTTACAGTCTGCAGGCTCTTACATTACAGCTGGTGTAGTGTTCCTTCATATGAAGGCTAATCATAGTAATAAGGCTATACTATGCTACGCTAAAGATCCCAAAATTAAGAAATGATTTACCTCCACTTGAGCGGGAGCTGTCGTGTTTTCCATTTCCGTCCTGTGAGTGCCCGGGGTCAAATGAAATCTGAGACAGACTGGCATCGGTAGATAAGTGCCCAAGACGATGGTAGGTTTTACTGTAAAATAAGAACGTGGCGAGAAATTGAATGTAAGGCCATGTCTAGGCGAACACCAGGTTTCATATAAGAGCACCCCCCCCCCCCCATGGTCAAATTATTAAAGTTGGATGGGTCTGATGAAGAAGGGAGAACACCTTTAAAATGCGTTACCCTGTTCCTTGTATTTCTTGTTTTTTTTTATTAAACTTTAGTCCGTCCAGCGAGCGTCCTGATTCCGTTTTGTTTTAACATTGTAACTTTATCAGTATGGGGTTGTCCCTCACATAACACCCTGACCGCCACGGCCTGAGGAGGGCAGAAATGCTCAGCCAAAATAAAGAATATATTCACTGCCCTCGTCATCTCCTGACGTTCCCTGCCAGCAGCGCCCACATCCGGCTTCTCGCGCCTACCTTTAATTAAGGGTGCACTCCCACGCTGCGGATTTTGTTGCAGAAATCAGGTCCGTTCATCTGAATGCATCTTGCAGAAGTCCATGGGCTTGCCGCCCCATTCAAATGAATGGAAACTGATTCTCAGTCGCGGAAGGTTCTGCACTAAAATCCGGATGCGCATGAGTGCACCCTAACAGACAAGTTCAGTCGCGACATAAGATATGGCATCCTCTGACACCCGTGGAATTTTTTAAATTCTATGTAGACTCCAATTAGGGTCCATTCACACGTCGGTATTTTGTAATCCGCATCCATTCCGCAAATTTGCGTAACGGAATGCAGACCCATTCATTTCAATGGCCCTGCAAAAAAATGCGGACAGCACTCAGTGTGCTGTCTGCATCCGTTGTTCCATTCCGTTATGCGGATCTGCAAAAAAATAGAGCTTGTCCTACTATTGTCTGCAAAATGCGGTCCATGGTCCCATTGTAGTCAATGGGTCCGCAAAAATGCGGAAAGCATCAATATGTCATCCGCAATGGCGGATCTGTTTCCAGGAAATAGAAAAACTTTTTTTTTAGACCCTAGAAACATATATTCCACCTTCAGTTTTTTTTTGTGGAAAATCGGAATGGATGTGGATGTACAATTGGTAAAAATGGAAGGTTTTTGCGGAAACACGGAAGGAAAGAATAAAACATCCCACCAAATCTATTGTCTATGGGTCCCAGCATCCAGTACCGGACAGGCTGGGGTAGAACCTTTGTGATCCTTTCCCTTCCTCGGAAATGAGTGCCACTAGGGATGTTGAACAGACGATGGTCATACACAGAAGAATGGAAGCTAAACCTGCCGTTTTCTGCGAGATTGGCTGACCATTGAACCCGCTTAATATCAAGGCCATTTTTCCTTCCCACATTCCAAGAGCCAAAACTTTTTAAAATTTTCCTTTCACAAAGCCTCATGAGGGCTTCTACTTTGTGGGACAAATATTTTTTAATGGCACCATGTCTTGTATTGGAAAAATGGGAAAATAAATTTTTGTGGGGTGAAGCTGAACTTTCCCCCCCAATTCGACTAAGATAGTTTGGCATTCACTGTGTGCTAAAAATGACATGGCGTTCTTATTCTGTGGGTCAATTTGATTATGGCGATACCACAAGTTGAGCAAAAACTGTGAATTAAATGTTTTTATTTAATTTTCTGTTACAGTGTACACTGTGTAGGAAAAATATATTTTTTATATTTAAATAGTTCAGACATTTTTGGATGCAGTAATACCTGTTTATTTTTTTATCTTTTATTTATTTTTATATGTAAAATTGAGAAAGGTGGGTGATTTTAGTTTGTAATATTTTTAATTTTTTTTGTTATTTATTCATTTTTTACACAAAAACTTTTAACCCCCTTATTCCCCTTTCACACCAGGGTTACATAGCAACATAAATCAATATAATGCTATGCGACCCCGGCAGTGCTGAAAGGGCAGGATGGGTCTGAAGCGTGAAACTCACTCGTCTGAAAGGATGCTTTGCCTGCTGAGCTGTGCCTCAAGCATGGCTTTACAGGCAGTTTACCATGACAGGCCTGGGAACCTGCAGCAGGCCTCAGGCCATCATGATAACTGATCGGAATCCTGCAATTTCACTGTGAGGGTTCCGAGTGAAAGGCAAAGGGAGCTGCATCCCTCTGCTTAACCTAACAGATGCCGCGATCGCTATTGAATGTGGCATCTGAGGGCTTAAATGACTGGGTTTGGAGTCATCGATCCTGGTCATTGCGGACGGGTGCCGTCTGTATTATACAGCTGGCACCCGCCATGTATGGAGTGGGCTCAGCACGGCAGCCCGCTCCATACAAGCCCTAATCCATAATGATGTACATGTATGTGATTATGCGTGAAGGGGTTGATGGGTATACTGTGTGTAGTTGTTGGAGGAAAGAAGGATCAAGCTGTTGGATTTCAACATGTCCCATCTTTTTGTTCTCAGGTAATCTGGCGCCAGAGTTGTCAAGCAGCGGCTTACTACCCTCCCCCCATTCAGAACAGATAGATGCTCGGTAAAGCCAAGCATGCATGTGTACAGAGGGTTTGGTAGAACTAAGTGTCTCAGCGGCTATCTCAACAGTTGACCATACGATTTAGGCCTCCTTGACATGTCATGCCAGTTTGCATACGTGTGATCTCCACTCACATGCCCATCGACTTTAATGTGTGCCTGCAGATCATGGGTCGGTGATGACACCACGGAAGCATGCCCCGTTTTGTCCGTGATTATGAATCCCTTATGGACTCAACATGGATGCCGTCCGTGGTTTACATGGATCATTGCTAAAAGATGCCCTGGAATTTAATTTTCAGCCTAGCAGTGTACCGGAACATGGATTCTTCATGCACATTTTCACATCTGAACCACTGACCATCTTGCCGCGGATGTCATCATGGACACGGACGTGTGGAAGAGGTCCTACTTGAAGGGGAAATCATCTAACGATACGTGATAATTTCCACTGAGTTCTGCAGTATTCACAGTTTTACTTTAATTTCATGTTCTTACAATAAAAGAACAATTTTCCAGGACTCAAAAATCTCACTTTATCCGTCTAATGATGTCTGGTAATGTCAAAATATTACACTTAGAAAAGGAAGACAAAATATACATGTTCTCTGCTGGTATTTAATGGCTCGTGATCAAGTCTGCTAGAGGATGCCGACATACGAGGCCTTGTGCTGCTTCTGATTGGCGCTGAGGACCCAGTAATGAAAGTATTAAGAAAAACAAGCATGTGCCATCTTTCAGCCCCCACTGAGCAGAAGATTGTGGGTAGTTTAGTCAGAGAAGATATATATGATGAGGATACTGTCATAAGCAATGATCCTAGCATCAGCACCTCAGCACATAGTCCACGGGTCCTCCCAAATATAAGAAGTGTAAGATAAGATATCTCCTTCTGTTTGACCTATTTTTAAGCCTGATTTTCATGTATGACCATGCTGTTCCGAAAACAGTGCGGTTCCAAAAATTCAATTTCTGGGTTTTCTTCTCTCCGCTTCTGGTTTTTGCATGGACCCCGAGAAGGTCCGCGCTGTGCTTGATTGGGAGCTTCCCGAGAATCAGAAGGCGCTGATACGGTTTTTGGGTTTTGCCAATTATTACAGAAAGTTCATTTTGAATTATTCCTCTGTTGTTAAAGGGATTCTGTCATGAGATTTGAGCCCTATAAGCTAAACATATGGCCAGGTCCGTACTAATAACATGAATCCTAAACTGCCCTTATTAAACCTGCTTGTGGCTCTATTAGCCCAAAAAACTGTTTTTTATAAGCTGTCACTCACCTACCTAAGGTGCCCAAGGGGTTTTACATTAACCCAGGGTGCCCGCCCGCACCCCTCGCCGTCTGGTGCCCAGCGCCGCCTTCCTCACCTCAGCCCCGCCTACGCAATCATCCCGTCCCTCTGCTAGATCCGGCGCCTGCGCACTAGGCTCAGCCTGATGCGCCGCGGACTCCTGGCAGCGGCTTCGTTGAGCGAAGTGCACATGCGCCGGCCTGATGCCAGGAGTCCGCGATCAAGCAGAGGGACGGGAGGATTGCGGAGGCGGTGCTGAGGTGAGGAAGGTGGCGCTGGGCACCAGACGGCGAGGGGTGCGGGCGGGCACCCTGGGTTAACATAAAACCCCTTAGGTAGGTGAGTGACAGCTTATAAAAACCAGTTTTTTGGGCTAGTAGAGCCACAAGCAGGTTTAATAAGGGCAGTTTAGGATTCATGTTATTAGTACGAACCTGGCCATATGTTTAGCTTATAGGGCTCAAATCTCATGACAGAATCCCTTTAAGGCACTCACTGATATGACTAAAAAGGGGGTAGATTTTTCCTCCTGGTCGGTAGATGCGCGTAAGGCCTTTTCTAGTATCAAAGAGAGTTTTGCTTCCGCTCCTATCTTGGTACAACCTGATGTCTCTCTGCCCTTCATTGTTGAGGTGGATGCTTCTGAGGTGGGTGTGGGTGCGGTCTTATCTCAGGATCCCTCTCCTGCCAAATGGCGACCGTGTGCCTTTTTCTCGAAGAAACTTTCCTCCGCAGAGAGAAATTACGATGTGGGAGATAGGGAGTTGTTGGCCATCAAGTTAGCTTTTGAGGAATGGCGCCATTGGCTAAAGGGAGCCAGACACCCTATTACCGTGTTTACGACCATAAAAATCTGGCCTACTTGTAGTCAGCCAAGCGTCTGAACCCGAGACAGGCCAGATGGTCTTTGTTCTTTTCAAGGTTTAATTTTGTTGTCACGTTCCGCCCTGGGGTTAAGAATGTGAAGGCGGATGCCCTGTCACCTTGTTTTCCGGGAGGGGGGAACTTTGAAGACCTGGGTCCCATTTTGGCTGAAGGGGTGGTTGTCTCTGCTCTTTATCCTGAATTGGAGTCAGAGGTTCTGGCAGCCCAGGCAGAGGCTCCTGATCTTTGTCCTCCTGGGAGGTTGTTTGTGCCTCTCGCTTTACGACATAAGGTTTTTAAGGAGCACCCCGATACTGTCCTTGCTGGGCACCCGGGGGGTAGAGCCACAGTGGATCTCATTGCTCGGAGATTCTGGTGGCCGGCTCTTCGTAAGTCGGTTGAGGGTTTTGTGGCAGCCTGCGAGACCTGCGCTCGTGCCAAAGTCCCTCATTCACGGCCATAAGGTCCTCTCCTCCCGTTACCCATTCCTTCCCGTCCTTGGACGCATCTGTCCATGGACTTCATTACGGACCTGCCTCGTTCCTCGGGGAAGACTGTGATTCTGGTGGGGGTGGACCGTTTTAGCAAAATGGCGCATTTTATTCCTTTTCCTGGGTTGCCCAATGCTAAAACGCTGGCGCAAGCATTTGTTGATCACATTGTCAAATTGCATGGCATTCCTTCAGACATAGTCTCTGATAGGGGCACACAGTTTATTTCCAGATTCTGGAAGGCTTTCTGTTCTCGCTTGGGGGTTCGATTGTCATTCTCTTCTGCTTTCCACCCGCAGTCGAATGGCCAGACAGAACGCATCAATCAGAATCTGGAGACATATCTGCGCTGTTTTGTGGCAGAGAATCAGGAGGATTGGTGTTCTTTTTTGTCCCTTGCTGAGTTTGCTTTAAATAACCGTCGTCAGTTGCGGCTGCTGAAGCGCGCAATTACCAAAAATTTAAAGGTAGATGGGATAATTGGGTGAAACACAGACACTCTAATCACAGGCAAACTATCCCTATCAAATAAGCAATTCTTGCCAACAGGATTATATTCAGTACTCTCCAGTCAGTAGGGAGTTGGATAATAGCCATCTAACCAATAAATTAAAAAAGTAAGGTAATACAAACATATTCTCATTTCAGATTCTCATAGTAATGTGTTATTTGACTGCACTTAATATTTAACATATGTGTCCACTTTACAGTTTCACTTCTCTGTTACTGTTTACATCCGAATTACCTGCCTTGTACAATTTATTATTGACTATGTACGATTTATGCATCTCTTATGATTGTACAATTATGAATACTTCAAATAAAAATGTTATAATAATAATAATAATAATAAAAAAAAAAAAAGTCAGGAGTCCTCTGATAACTCGACATTTTTTGGTGCATATGGGTTCCATCCGCAGTTTGGGACATTCTCTGGAGAGGGGTCTTCTGGTTTACCTGATGAGGAGAGATTCTCATCGTCTTTGTCGTCTATTTGGCAAAAGATTCAGGATAATCTAAAGAGCATGAGTGAGAGATATAAGCGTGTGGCGGATAAGAGATGTGTGCCTGGTCCGGACCTGAATGTTGGTGATCTGGTGTGGTTGTCTACTAAGAATATCAAGTTGAAGGTTCCCTCCTGGAAGTTGGGTCCTAAGTTTATTGGGCCTTACAAAATCTTGTCCGTCATCAATCCCGTTGCCTTCCGTCTTGATCTTCCTCAGACTTGGAAGATCCATAATGTTTTTCACAAGTCCCTATTAAAACCTTATGTCCAACCCACTGTACCCTCCTCTTTGCCTCCTCCTCCGATTGTGATTGATGGTAATCTTGAATTTCAGGTCTCTAGGATTGTGGATTCTCGTATTATCCACGGTTTTCTCCAGTATCTTGTTCATTGGGAGGGTTATGGTCCTGAGGAGAGGAGGTGGGTCCCAGTGGCGGACATTAAGGCTACTTGTCTTATCAGGGCGTTCCATAGGTCCCATCCTGAGAAGGTGGGCTCTGAGTGTCCGGAGTCCACTCGTAGAGGGAGGGGTACTGTCACCGCCAGATCTCTGAGAAGTTCTGACAGACGTTCTTCAGTACCTCCTGCATGATGTTCTTTTGTTTTGGTTTCGTTTTGACATCTCTTCTCCCTCTCCCAGCTGTCATCTATTAGCAGTGATTGCCTCCCCTTTAAATCCCCTCCCATACTGCCTCACTTTGCGGTTTATACTACTTCCTGGATTGTGCTCACTGCTAGAAGTTGCTACTGCTGGTTCATCAGATAAGTCTATCCCTTTATTTGTGTTTTCCTGTTGGCTTGATTCTAGGTGACCCCGACTCCCTCCGTATTAAGTGCAGGGAGCCGGTGGTCCTGTCCCCTCACTATTATAGGGTTTTCAGGTGTCACTCAGTCGAGGTATGTGGGCATGCAACTTTCTATCATTGAGATCTTTGCATGGGCTGAGCAGTCAGGGAGAGCTCTAGGGCTTTAATAGGGCTCACCCTTTTGTTCCTTAGTTTGGGATCAAGTCAGTCAGATCTTTATTTGTTACTTATTGTTTTCTGCAACACCATCCGTGACAAGCGCGCAGAGAAGCAATGTATAGAGAAGCAGAAACAGTGTACAGAGGAGCTGTGTACAGAGAAGCGGTGTGGAGGAGCTGGTTACAGTGAAGCAGTGTGTGAAGAGGCAGAATTCAAAGATGCAGTGTGCAGAGAAGCAGTGTGTAGAAAAGTAGTGTGCAGTTAAGCAGTGTGCAGAGAAGGAGTGTGGAGAGAAGTAGTGTGTAGAGAAGCAGTGTGCAGAGAAGCAGTGCGCAGAGAAGCAGTGCGCAGAGAAGCAGCATGTACAGAAGTATTGTCTCGAGAAGCAGTGTGTAGAGAACCAGTTTACAATGGAGCTCTGTACAGTGAAGCAGTGTGTGAAGAGGCAGAGTTCAGAGATGCAGTGTACAGAGAAGCATTCTGCAAAGAAGCAGTGTGTAGAGAAGTAGCGTGCAGAAAAGCAGAGTGCAGAGAAGCAGAGGCAGAATGCAGAGAAGCATAGTGTAGAAAAGCAGTGTGCAGAGAAGCAGTGTGCAAAGAAGTAGTGTGTAGAGAAGCAGCGTGCAGAGAAGCAGTGTGTAGAGAAGCAGCGTGCAGAGAAGCAGTGTGTAGAGAAGCAGTGTGCAGAGAAGCAGTGCGCAGAGAAGCAGCATGTACAAAAGTATTGTGTAGAGAAGCAATGTATAGAGAAGCAGTCTGTAGAGAAGCAGTGTACAAAGGAGCTGTGTACAGAGAAGCAGTGTGTGAAGAGACAGTGCAGAAAAGCAGCGTGCAGAGAAGCATTCTGAAGAAAAGCAGTGTGAAGAGAAGCATTCTGCAGAGAAGCAGTGTGCAGAGAAGTAATTTGCAGAGAAGCAGCGTGTAGAGAGGCAGCTTTCAGAGAAGCAGTGTCCAGAAAAGCAGTGTGCAAAGAAGCAGCATGTACAGAAGTATTGTGTAGAGAAGCAATGTATAGAGAAGCAGTGTGCAGAGGAGCTGTGTACAGAGAAGCAGTGTCCAGAGAAGCTGTGTACATAGAAGCAGTGTGTAGAAAAGCAGTCTGCAGAGAAGCAGCATGTAGAGAAGTACTGTGTAGAGAGTCAATGCATAAAGAAGCAGTGTGTGGAGAAGCAGTGTGCATAGAAGCAGTGTCCAGAAAAGCAGTGTGCAGAGATGCAGCATGTAGAGAAGCAGTGCGCAGAGAAGCAGTGTGTAAAGAAGCAGTGTGTAGAGAAGCAGTCTGCAAAGAAGCAGTGTGCAGAGAAGCAGTGTGCAGAGAGGCAATGCGCAGAGAAGCAGTGTGTAGAGAAGCAGTGTGCAGAGAATCAGTGTACAAAGAAGCTGTGTACAGAGAAGCAGTGTACAGAGGAGCTGTGTACACAAAAGCAGTGTGTGTGGAAAAGCTGTGTACAGAGAAGCAGTGTGCAGAGAAGCTGTGTACAGAAAAGCAGTGTGTGAAGAAGCAGCGTGTAGAGAAGTAGTGTGTAGAGAAGCAGCGTGCAGAGCAGTATGCAGAGAAGCAGTGTGTAGAGAAGCAGTGCGCAGAGAAGCAGCATGTACAGAAGTATTGTGTAGAGAAGAAATGTATAGAGAAGCAGTCGGTAGAGAAGCAGTGTACAAAGAAGCTGCGTACAGAGAAGCAGTGTGTGGAGGAGCTGTGTACAGAAAAGCAGTGTGTGAAGAGGCAGAGTGCAGAAAAGCAGTGTGCAGAGAAGCAGCATGTACAGAAGTATTGTGTAGAGAAGCAATGTATACAGAAGCAGTGTCCAGAGGAGCTGTGTACATAGAAGCAGTGTGTAGAAAAGCAGTGTGCAGAGAAGCAGCATGTAGAGAAGTACTGTGTAGAGAGTCAATGTATAAAGAAGCAGTGTGCAGAGATGCAGTGTGTAAAGAAGCAGTGTGTAGAGAAGCAGTGTGCAGAGAAGCAGTGTGCAGAGAAGCAGTGCGCAGAGAAGCAGTGCACAGAGAAGCAGTGTGCAGAGAAGCAGTGTGTATAGAAGAAGTGCGTAGAGAAGCAATGTATAGAGAACCAGTGTGCAGAGAAGCAGTAAACAAAGGAGCTGTGTACAGAGAAGCAGTGTGTGTGGAGGAGCTGTGTACAGGGAAGCAGTGTGTGAAGAAGCAGCGTGCAGAGAAGCAGCATGCACAGTATTGTGTAGAGAAGCAATGTATAGAGAAGCAGTATACAGAGAAGCAGTGTGCAGAGGCGCTATGTACAGAGAAGCAGTGTGCAGAGGAGCTGTGTACAGAGAAGCAGTGTCCAGAGGAGTTGTGTACATACAAACAGTGTGCAGAGAAGCAGCATGTAGAGAAGTACTGTGTAGAGAGTCAATGTATAGAGAAGCAGTGCGCTGAGCAGAGAAGCTGTGTGTAGAGAAGCAGTGTCCAGAAAAGCAGTGTGCAAAGAAGCAGCATGTAGAGAAGCATTGTGTAGAAAAGCAGCGTGTAGAGAAGAAGTGTGTAAAGAATCAGTGTGCAGAGAAGCAGTGTGTAAACAAACAGTGTGCAGATAAGCAATGTGAAGAGAAGCAGTGCACAGAGAAGCAGTGTGTAGAGAAGCAGTGTGTAAAGAAGCAGTGTGTAGAGAAGCAGTGTGTAGACAAGCAGTGCGCAAAGAAGCAGTGTGTAGATAAGCAGTGTGTAAAGAAGCAGTGTGTAGACAACCAGTGTGTAGACAAGCAGTGTGTAAAGAAGCGGTGTGTAGAGAAGCGGTCTGCAGAGAAGCAGTGCGCAAAGAAGCAGTGTGTAGATAAGCAGTGTGTAGCGAAGCAGTGTGTAGAGAAGCAGTGTAAAGAGAAGCATTGTGCAGAGAAGCAGTGTGCAGATAAGCAGTGTGTAGAGAAGCAGAGAAGCAGTGTGTAGAGAAGCAGTGCACAGAGAAGCAGTGTGTATAGAAGCAGTGTGTAGAGAAGCAGTGCGCAGAGAAGCAGTGTGTAGAAAAGCAGTGTTAAGAGAAGCAGTGCGCAGATAAGCAGTGTGAAGAGAAGCAGTGTGTAGAGAAGCAGTGTGCAGAGAAGCAGTGTGTACAGAAGTAGTGTGCAGAGAAGTGTACAGTTCAGCTGTGTAGAGAAGCAGTGTGTAGAGAAGCAGTGCGCAGAGAAGCAGTGTGTAGAGAAGCAGTGCGCAAAGAAGCAGTGTGTAGAGAAGCAGTCTGCAGAGAAGCAGTGTGTAGAGAAGCAGTCTGCAGAGAAGCAGTGTGTAGAGAAGCAGTGTGCAGAGAAGCAGTGCGTAGAGAAGCAGTGTGCAGAGAAGCAGTGTGCAGAGAAGCAGTGCGCAGAGAAGCAGTCTGCAGAGAAGCAGTGCGCAGAGAAGCAGTGTGTAGAGAAGCAGTCTGCAGAGAAGCAGTGTGTAGAGAAGCAGTGTGCAGAGAAGCAGTGTGTAGAGAAGCAGTGTGCAGAGAAGCAGTGTGTAGAGAAGCAGTGTGCAGAGAAGCAGTGTGTAGAGAAGCAGTGCGCAGAGAAGCAGTGCGCAGAGAAGCAGTGTGAAGAGAAGCAGTGCGAAGAGAAGCAGTGTGAAGAGAAGCAGTGTGAAGAGAAGCAGTGCACAGAGAAGCAGTGCGCAGAGAAGCAGTGCAAAGAGAAGCAGTGCAAAGAGAAGCAGTGTGAAGAGAAGCAGTGGGCAGAGAAGCAGTGCGCAGAGAAGCAGTGCGTAGAGAAGCAGTCTGTAGAGAAGCAGTGCGCAGAGAAGCAGTGCGCAGAGAAGCAGTGCGTATAGAAGCAGTGTGTAGAGAAGCAGTGTGCAGAGAAGCAGTGTGCAGAGAAGCAGTGTGCAGAGAAGCAGTGTGCAGAGAAGCAGTGTGTAGAGAAGCAGTGTGTAGAGAAGCAGTGTGTATAGAAGCAGTGTGTATAGAAGTAGTGTGTAGAGAAGCAGTGTGTAGAGAAGCAGTGTGTAGAGAAGCAGTGTGTAGAGAAGCAGCGTGTAGAGAAGCAGCGTGCAGAGAAGCAGCGTGCAGAGAAGCAGCGTGAAGAGAAGCAGCGCGCAGAGAAGCAGCGTGAAGAGAAGCAGTGCGCAGAGAAGCAGTGCGCAGAGAAGCAGTGCGTATAGAAGCAGTGCGTATAGAAGCAGTGCGTATAGAAGCAGTGCGTATAGAAGCAGTGCGTATAGAAGCAGTGTGTAGAGAAGCAGTGTGTATAGAAGCAGTGTGTAGAGAAGCAGTGTGTATAGAAGCAGTGTGTAGAGAAGCAGCGTGTAGAGAAGCAGTGTGCAGAGAAGCAGTGTGAAGAGAAGCAGTGCGCAGAGAAGCAGTGTGAAGAGAAGCAGTGCGCAGAGAAGCAGTGCGCAGAGAAGCAGTGTGTAGAGAAGCAGCGTGTAGAGAAGCAGCGTGTAGAGAAGCAGCGTGTAGAGAAGCAGCGTGCAGAGAAGCAGCGTGAAGAGAAGCAGCGCGCAGAGAAGCAGTGTGAAGAGAAGCAGTGCGCAGAGAAGCAGTGCGCAGAGAAGCAGTGCGTATAGAAGCAGTGCGTATAGAAGCAGTGCGTATAGAAGCAGTGCGTATAGAAGCAGTGTGTAGAGAAGCAGTGTGTAGAGAAGCAGTGTGTAGAGAAGCAGTGTGTATAGAAGCAGTGTGTAGAGAAGCAGCGTGTAGAGAAGCAGTGTGCAGAGAAGCAGTGTGAAGAGAAGCAGTGCGCAGAGAAGCAGTGTGAAGAGAAGCAGTGCGCAGAGAAGCAGTGCGTAGAGAAGCAGTCTGCAGAGAAGCAGTGCATAGAGAAGCAGTGCGCAGAGAAGCAGTGCGTATAGAAGCAGTGTGTAGAGAAGTAGTGTGTAGAGAAGCAGTGTGTAGAGAAGCAGCGTGCAGAGAAGCAGTGTGAAGAGAAGCAGTGTGCAGAGAAGCAGTGCATAGAGAAGCAGTCTGCAGAGAAGCAGTGCATAGAGAAGCAGTGCGCAGAGAAGCAGTGCGTATAGAAGCAGTGTGTAGAGAAGCAGCGTGTAGAGAAGCAGTGTGTAGAGAAGCAGCGTGCAGAGAAGCAGTGTGAAGAGAAGCAGTGCGTAGAGAAGCAGTGTGTATAGAAGTAGTGTGTAGAGAAGTAGTGTACAGTTCAGCTGTGTAGAGAAGCAGTATCCAGGGAAACCGTAGTCCATGAATGTCCACTAAAAGGGTTACATGCAAGTATACAAACGGAAGAATATACTGTGCAGTAATAAATGCAAAATAAAATAAAAATTATACTGTCAAATGTAATGACCTGTTTACATTTTAATATGCATAAACTGCATACATAGCCATGTTGTGTGAGCGAAGAGGGCACAACCCTGGGCACTGGCTGCTTTCTCGTTCCTGGGCTGTAGGAGGTATTGCAGCTAACCCCATTTACATGACTAGAGATGAAGTGCAATACCAGGCAACGCCTATGGATGAGAGTGGAGGTATTTCTGAAAAAAAAAACTTCAAACTATGAAATCCATCCAGTCTACAGCTCTGGGAAGATTATCTGGGAGTCAATATGATAATTGCTGCTTTTACCGTACACAGCGGCTTCTCTCATTCCATCAAAATGTTTATGCAGGCGGCAGATGATATTCTTCCCCCAAAAATGTAACATTTTCGCTAATGAATTAGCTGATATTTAAAGCTCGTGGAAATGCCATAAGCTGGTAGGTGTTCAGCTGTCTGCTACGCACTTAACCTTTTCTCTCTATTTTTTTACCAAAGAGAAAAAAATAATAAAAATTTCCAATATTCTCTCTGCGTGTGCAAAAAAGACAAAATGACTTCATGTTTCTCTACCCTTTAGACTTAGATTTAAGCTCACGTTGACAGTGCCGGCACTAATGTGTCTTGTATCCGCCATACTGTATGTAGGTTAGCTGTGGACAGACGCAGGCAGCAGCGGGCCCCCGTGCAGTAATGTGTATGGGCCCCCCGCTCACCGCTCATCATACAGCACCTCTGATGGCTCTCAGTAATTGTCTAGCTTTATGTAATTCTCTATCCAAGACTAGACTTTTTAACAGACCACTTCAGAGTGGCTGTACCCGCGAGGGGGTCCATACTTAGGTCCCTGCCGATGGATTCCTGCTGCATTGTTCCACGGCCGCCTTGGCAGGGCCTGGATCTCTAGGAAACAACATCCTGTTGACGGGCGTCACGTGGCCTATGCAGGCAATCACTGGACTCATTGAAGTACTAGACCCATTGGCGTACCGTATGGGTGACAGATCACCGCTGCAGCCAATCGCTGGCCATCAATATGGTGTTGATTTTAAGAGACCCGAGACCTGCGGAGGCGGACGTGGAGCAATGCAGCAGGAATCCAGCGGCGTGGACCAGGTAAGTATGGACCCCAGTGTAAGGTCCAGCACTCTGAAGAGGTCTGTTAAAAAAAATTTGTCTTTTTTTAGTTTTTTCAAGACTCTGATAGGTCATCAATATCGGATCTGGAAAATAAAAAACACGGCACTCCAAGTTCTGTTATATGGACGTCTTATTTATTTAGTTTTCAATCCATCCGGATAAGGTTATATTTTAGCCACTGGCCAACGTTTCGGCCTAAACTAGACCTTATTCAAGGCCTGGATTTGTATATGGACAAGAATAAAGAATATCAAAGAAAAAATCATTTAGAATACATTCACGTAGAATAATGCGTAGTAATTATAAGACGTCACATGATTCCATAGCGGCGATTATAATGTAATTAGTACATAATAAAGAACATGGTTTTGTAGAGAAATTCACGGAGCGATGCGTGGTTGATGTAGGATAGTAATATCTTATTAGCTATAGAATCATGTGACGTCTTATAATTACTACGCATTATTCTACGTGAATGTATTCTAAATGATTTTTTCTTTGATATTCTTTATTCTTGTCCATATACAAATCCAGGCCTTGAATAAGGTCTAGTTTAGGCCGAAACGTTGGCCAGTGGCTAAAATATAACCTTATCCGGATGGATTGAAAACAAAATAAAATAAATAAGAAGTCCATATAACGGAACTTGGAATGGCGTGGTTCCCCCCCCCCCCAGATTTATATGTATCCAATTTACCACTGAGCACCGTCTTCATGTCAGAGGTGTGCCGTTCAACTCTCTTCCTTAATCAATATCAGATCGGCGGGAACCTGACATCTGGGACCCCCAGATTACCTGTTTGAGGAGGCTGTGAGGCTCCGTCCATCGGATAGCGTTGTGCTTGGTGTTGCAGCTCACCCCGATCTATGTGAATGGGACTGAGCTGCCCCTAGGCCACGTGACCGATGAACATGATGTCACTGGCCCAGAAAAAGGCTGCAACCCTCATCGGAGCACCGTGGTCTCCTCAAACAGCTGATCTGATACTGATGATCTATCCTGAGGGTAGGCATTCAATATCAAATTCTCAGACAACCCCTTTAAATCCAGTCTAATAGACGGTAAGAAGCTACTTCTAGTGGGCGGCAGGCCCCTTAACCACTGCACATATGTCATGTTCCTCCCCAATTTGTTGCTATTACTATTGATCATTACAATAAAAAATATGCACCATACAAATAATAAAAACTCCCTCATATAATACCGCTATATAGTTCCCAAATAATACTGTGACTGGCTGCAGCGGTTAAGTGACGCCCGTCAAAAGGATGTTAATTCCTCGCGGCCCTGGACCTGCAGAGGCGGTCATGGAGTGATGCAGCCAGAATCTAGCTGCGAGGACCAAGTATGAACCCCACCACAGTTTTTTTTTTTATAGTAAACAGGTGACTGGTTTTCTGGATATCATTTTTTGCAGTCGTCACTCCATGTATTATACTTCCTGTCCTGGCTCTTTAACTTCCTCTGAGTTTGGACTTTTAGCACAGCAGACAGTCTCGTCTAACTCTCTCAGTCAGACCATTACTGCGGCCAGTGAGAGCCCTCCTGTAGTGACTCAGTTACAGCATCACACATTACACTAATCAACTCGATGCTCTTCTGTGGACATCTTTACTTAGGATTATCAAGAGAACAACAGAGTGGTCACAGTGTTGTCCCAATTCTACACCTACTATTATCATGAGGATCACTCCGCAGATACCATCTTCCTCTCACACCAGCAGTAGACTGACAATCTATACAGAAGGTCTTATCGTTTGTGCTGACTGCTACAGAAAGACAATATTTTATGTAATTTTTTTGTGGTACAGTACTGACAAAATGAAAAAGAGAAACAGTCCAAAAAATTATTGAGTTTAAAAAAAAATTCCTCTATCTGACAAAAGTGTCCCCTTAAAGTGTAACCATCATTCTTTTTTTTATTTGTGTAATGTGGAGAGGCAGTGATACTGACCATTTTTGTAATATACTTTAATTACTGAAATCGTACATTTCTATTATAAAAATAGCTCTAAAGTGACCCATTTTGAGCCTTAGCAACGCTCTTCTGTGTCTGCATAAATGGCAAGGCCAGGATGAAAGCCTAAGTTTTACTCCATGTTATGAGGCCCACTCGTGAGCATAAAGAAACGGAAGCCCCTTCTATTTTTTTTCTGACCCTCATGACCACCTTTTGTGCAAGACAGCTCCATCCAAGCAAATGATGCACTTCGGTGCATACAGGGTGGTCAGGAGCGCTGCTGTGCAGGGAATAATACTGAAGGACCTGCACACTAAAATCTGAGGATCGGAGGAATCCCCACAGTGAAACACCCACTAATCAACAAATTATGTCATATCCTACATACATGATAGCAGGAAAACCTATTTAAAGGGGTTATCTAATGACTAATGAAAATCAGACATCCATATAGAACAGGGCAATCTCTTTCTAACAAAGCTAGAACCAGCCCTGCACCTCACATGGATCCAGAGATCTCACCATTCATTGCTCTGCTAGATTCATATCAAGCTGATAGCTCAAGGGGAGTGTCTTTTCTGCTGCAGCACAGGGGGCGTGTCCATGCTCTCCCTATCACAACTCAGGAGGCAGTTGAAGGATGAAACTGAGCATGTGCGGCCTTCTCAGTGGGCAGGACAAAGGAATAAGGAAAAAACAAACAGCAGGTGGCGCTTTACAGATACATTTTATTGAATAACTCACTGGCTATGCAAAAGTTTTTATTAGATGCAATTATAAAAGTATTCAGATCCAGGTGCTGGTTTGAAAACTGCAAAATATTTTTGGCTGGATAACCCCTTTAAGTAAAACAGCTTGGGGCACCCAGCACAACAGAAAGAGCCTGCCCACTCAGCAAGCAGGCAAACAAAGACAGAAATCAACTGGGAAAGGGAACGTGCAGGCTACACATAGCACTTCTGGCGGCACTACATCTAATATAACGCTACCCCTGCCTAAGGAGGGCTTTCTGATACTGGGAGTGACCATTATAATGACTCCAGCAGTGACCTCCATCTGCTTGGACCACAGAGGGCACGATGCCCTCATCTCTACCATCGTCGACTCTGAAGCTTCCATCATTAATCTCGCAGTAAATCCCCAAATCTCTGTCTAAAGCAATTCCGAATGTGAGTGTGATTAAAGTGCGCTGCAGAGCAGGCAGTCACTTAATGCGCCCCCCGTAGAAATCCTATTCTAAAGAGAACGGTCGGACCCGAGGAGTCACGTCGGCTTCTTTTACCGCTGCTTAGGTCTATTCATATGGAAATGGCAATGTTCAGTCTGTTCTGTGCGGATGGTGCGACATTCCTCTGTTAACACCTTGCAGTCTGACAATAAACAGACGCTCAATTCCTGCAAAGAGCGGCGGATTACCCGCGGTACATTACAGTCTCCGTACAAACCCTAAACTGGGGGGGGGGGATAAATTACAGTCTGATGAAGGTGGATCTGGAAATGGTTTTAGCCAAAATAAAAGGGCATTATTACATTGTTAGGGCTCATGCACACGACCATATGCATTTTGCGGTTCGCAAAACACGGATCCGCAAAAAACAAAAAAAAACAGATGACAACCGTGTGACGTCTGTGTTGCATCCGTTTTTTTTTTTGCGGATCTATTGTAACAGTGCCATTCCTTGTCTGCAAAACGGACAAGAATAGGACATGTTCTATTTTTTTTCTGTGGAACGGACATGCGGACACGCAATGCACACAGAGTCATTTCCTTTTTTTTGTTAAGCCCCATTGAAATGAATGGGTCCATATACGGACCTGTAAAAAAATTGAATGGAAACACGTTTGTGTGCATGAGCCCTTACACTTGGGAATGATTAGGATTGTGGCGGTATTAGGGATTATTATAATTCTACCTGTATTAGGATATACGGTCGTAATAGGGATTATAAAGACTTTGGATGTATTAGTAATTATTGGGATTATGGCAACGTTAGGAATTAATAGTAATTATTATTATTATTATTATGGATGTATTAGGAATTATTTATTTCCCTCCCTTATATAGCGCTGACGTATTCTACACTGGCGTTTTCAGAAGTCCCATAGTGGTGAATGGAGAGCGTACCATGCAAACGCAGCCACTGATCCGTTCTCCACTTTGGGACTGCTGGAAATAGCGGAGCTGGCACTTAGCGGTGAACGGAGGGTGAACGTGAATGCGTGGCTGCTTTTATTTCACTTCGGGAGATAGGAGCGGGTTGCATGAGTGGGACCCACACCTATCCGACACTGATAGGATATCCTAGAGATATGTCATCAGTGTTCCAGATGGAGGTATTAGAGATGAGAATAATTATGGAAGTATTCGGAGTTATACAGGTTATGGCTGTAAGGCCTCATGCGGATCCGCAATACACGGGCACCATTCCGTGTGCATTCCGCATCACGGATGCGGACCCATTGACTTGAATGGGTCCGCAAATCCGGAGATGCGAAACGGAAGCACGGAACCCTACCGAAGCACTACGGAGTGCTTCCGTGGGTTCCTTTCCGCGCCTCCGCGCCGCAAAAAGATAGAACTTGCTCTATCTTTTTGCAGAATGGAAGGATTGCGGACCCCATTCAAGTGAATCGGATCGCGGTCCGCATGCGGCTGGCCCGCGGTTGGTGCCTGTGTATTGCGGACCGTGTGCAGGAGCCCTAATAAAGAGGACCCGTCCCCTCTCCTGACTGGTCTGTTTTAGTAACTTGCATTCCCCTTGTAATAAAAATTCTGGAGGGTTTATTCATAGAACTGTATGATCTGCCATTTCTCTATTATTCCTTTTAAAAATGTATGAAGGAATCGCCAGCAGTCTGCAATAAAGTTCCATCTGGGCGTTACCAGTTGGGGGGGTGTCCCTGCAGAGTCTGACACTATCCGATCAGTGCTTGCAGCCCCCCAAACTGGTAACATCCACAAAGACCTTTATTGCAGGCTGCTGGCAATTCATCCATAACTTCTAGCAGGAATAATAAAGGAACAGCACAACATAGAGTCATAAGATTAGATGTTCCATATTTGTTATTACACGGGGAATGCAAGTAGTTACTAAAACAGACGTGTCATGAGAGCGGACGGGTCCTTTTTTAAATATTATCAGGATTATGGTCATATTAGGAATTATTCACTTTATGGAGGTATTACAGATTATAATAATCATGAACGTATTTGGGATGATAAGGATTATGGACGTATTAGGACTTAGAGCTGTTTAATTGGAAAACTCCTTAAAAAGGGTTGATCTGACTAAAAGTGCAGACTGAGTCAAAACGGTCATGGAGGTCTCACTGCTGGGAGCCCCTGCGATCAGTGATCGAGAGCTCAGAGTCAGGGTGGATGACTTCAGAGATGAACTCTTAATTAGGAAATTACCTCAACATGCCCACACAGAGTTTAATAAAAGGAGGTGCCCAAAGAAGACAAACCCCTTTAAGGCAGGCTGATGGAGTGGCCAAGACAGGAAGTTGATGGAGGAGTGTCTCCACATACACTGACCAGCAAAAGCGTAAGAATGTTTTGAACTTTTGACTTCCAGGCTCCATATCTCACCATCTACTACAGCTTTGACCGTGAGACGCCCATCATTTTATAGACAGTCATCTTGGCTATCTCATACATCAATTGGACTTGCAACTATTCAGCAAATGATTAGTTCTGCAGATTCTTGTCATGTAACTGCATTTTTACTGTTTTGCTCCTAAAATTCAAAATTTTATTATTTAGTAAATCCACCTTTGGCCTACAGCACTGCCTGAATCCTTCTGGGCATGCTCCCCATCAGATTCAAGCATGTCTCGACCGAAATCTGTTCCCAGGTCTCTTCTACACGTTCCCAATGTTGGTGCACACTGGTTGACTCACTTGAGTACGAATACAGCTTCAGGTCCATTGGTTTGAGGTCTGGGGACTGTGGGGCCAATCCACCACCTCTACTTCATTGTCATTGAACCGTTTCTTCACCAATCTCGATGCATACATCGGGTCACTGTCCTGCTGGAACGCTATGTTGTCCTTTTCATACCCTCAACTGTATGAAGTAACTTGTCTTGTAAGATACTCACATATAGCTCAGCATTGAGACCACCATCGATCCAGGTCAAGTATCCAACACCTTTGGCTGTGAAACCCCGTATCTTCAGGCTTCCACCACCGAACAGTTTCTTCAATTTCTCGATCCGTCAGACCCATTTGCACCCATCAGAGCCCAGTCTATTGACTTTCTTCCCATCGCTCCAAATCACTCATTTCTAATCTTCTACTGTCCACTGTTTGTACTTTTTTCCAAACTCAAGCCGACTGTAATGAAGTCGAGGCTTCTTCACTTTTTTTCAGGCCACCATTCAAGACTTGTGTAATGCACATTGCATGGTGCTTGCATGGACGTCTGTGATCTCACTATTACGACGCTTACGAGCCGCCTCCACTGCCGTGTTTGTTACGCCAGAACTGATGGACCTTGCGATGAGCCGACTTGTTGACTCCGATATTTTGCCTGGACGTCCACCTCTTGGCTTTGGAATGGATGGGCGGACTTCATTTCATATTCTTCCAACTGTCATGGCGCTCACATGATGCAGGTTGGCAATTTTCTCGGCTGAGATACCGCTATCAATGAGCTGGATGATGCTGTTTCTCTTTTCTTGGGCAATCTTCTTCATGGCTGCGCCTGGATTCAAGCCAGTCACCCTTCGCTTGGGAATCAACCTAATAATACACTGAGCTATTAGGGAATGTGAGAACAGACTGTAATTTCTAGTATACAAGAAGAAAATGATTTTTCCTCCACCAGGAGCAAAACAGTTACAATGCAGTCACATGACAAGAATCTGCAGAACTAATCATATGCTAAATAGTTGCAAGTCCAATTTATGTATGAGATAGCCAAGATGATAGTCTATAAAATGATGGGAGTCTCACGGTCAAAGCTGTAGTAGATGGTGAGATATGGAGCCTGGAAGTCCAAAGTTCTAAACATTGTTACACTTTTGCTCGTCAGTGTAATACTATACACTCCAGCATAAACGATAGGAAGGTATACGTGATTTCCCTTTAAGAGATAAAAGTGCCGTAGGCTGACAATCCGGCAGCCGCGCTGACAAGTGGAGAACAAGCTGTCACTGTGTGGGCAGCGGAGCTCTTTAATAACCACTAATTTAAGAATTTTCTCCCTCTCTCCCCGAAGTAGCACATGTCATTTCAGCCATTATGATGTTCAGGAAAATCACATCCTTCATGTTCATCTCTGAAAACATCTCAATCCTGACAGCGACGGTTCGCGGATTATTTAGAGTTTTGAAACCGGCAGAAAAGCAGCAATTGCGCATTGAGCGCCCGTCATCCTGCGCCCCCTGAAATTGTCTCAGACTCTTAGATACTGAGTAAAGGTGTTTCTCAGTTGTAACACTTATCAGATATGTCGTTACAACACAACAGATACATCACTTAAAGGGGATGTCCCATCAAAAATATTCTGCAGTTTTCAAACCAGCCCCTGGATCCCAATACTTTTCTACTTGGATGTAATAAAAAATGTAGCATAGCCACTGAGTTATTCAATAAAATGGATCTGTACAGCGCCACCTGCTGGTTGTTCTTTTTCTGCTCCATTCTATCCTTTAACTGCCTCCTAAGCTGTGACAGGGAGAGAGCAGCAGCAGAAAGGACACACCCCGGAGAAAGGACACACTCCTTAATCTGCCAGCTTGATATAAATCTGGTAGAGCAATGAATGGGGAGATCTCTGGATCCATGTGAGGTACAGGGCTGGTTCTAGATTTGTTAGAAACTTGCCCCTAACAAAGCTAGAACCAGCTCTGTACCTCACCGAGATCTCCCCATTCATTGCTCCCATTGCTTCAAGATGGCAGCTAAGGAGGCATGTCCTGCTGGAACTGAGCATGTGCGACCACCTTAGTGAGGTGGACAGAGAAATCAATCAATCCTACCAGGCAGTATGCCTGGTTTAAATGGGTTGATCCTGCTGACAGCTGCACTTTAAAAGCTATGTCTGACTTTAAAAAAACTTTGAACAATCTATGTATACAAAGGATCTGCATTAGAGTTGTGTAACCTCTGAACACAGTACATTGTATTACTATTTATCTTGTACTGATCCTGAGCTGCAGTCACAATTCTGTAGCCTTCAGAGCTGAAATCTACAAGCATTACCTGCTTGTTGAATGTCTTCATTTGGTGATTTGCATTCTGAAATAGCTTTTTACACCAGAAAGTGTGGATAAAAATGAACTCCTCCCGCTATAAGCTCAACTTGCTGCCTGTTTACAACAGCAGAATAGTGAGTACAGCTCTGGAGTATAATAATAATATACAGTATGTAACATAGTGTAGAATGTAAGTCAGGTTCACTACATGATATGTCATGCATGTGATTACAAAGTTACCCAGGATATCAGTAAATCAAAGCATTTTCTCCCCAAAAAATAAAGTGTATTTTTTTTGTGTAGCCAAAACATGTAGCAGATTTTTTTTGGGGGGGGGGAAGGGGGGGGGGGTGTCTTCCAACACCTATGAAGAAAAGCACTAGACTGTTTCAAGAAAAGAATGGGACTCTGCTGCAGTACCAAGCACACCCACAACAGTATGTGTGGCGCTGTGCTTATATAATCAACAAAAGCACCATAGCCACTTATTATTGGGGCTTCCCCTGCCCAGGAAAGTCACTGGAGTCCCCTAGAAGGTCTAGGCTGGTAACCACAGTCATATGTTCGATTGCAATGGGGTGACACCAGGTGCCTGGCTAAACTGGGTTGGCATCACTGCAAGCACTGTGTTACTCTCTACCTGCCTCCTCCTGGCACTCTGTACTGGGGGAAGAAGGGGCAGCTGAAGGAGGGGAAGCTCCAGTGATATAACCAGCCGTAAATGGACAGTTGACATACAGTGAGGAACAGAAGTATTTGGTAGTAGTTGGCGTCTGACTGACTGTGGGGTGGACAGGGGTCTTTAATGAGCTCAGACAGGTGCTACTAAGTTAGATTAATAAGTGGAGTAGAGGTGGACTTTTCAAAGGCGCAGTAACAGGTCTTTGAGAGCCAGAATTCTTGCTGTTTCTCAGGTGTTCAAATACTTATGTTCGGCAGTGCAAGACAAATAAATTCTTAAAAAATCATACAATGTGATTTCCTGTTTTTTTTATTTTTTTATTCTGTCTCTCAGAGTGGGAATGCACCTACAATGTGAATTTCAGACCCCTCCATGATTTCTAAGTGGGAGAACTTAAAATCACAGGGTTTTCAAATACTTCTGTTCCTCACCGTATATAGGCAGCTACTATAAATGGACAGTTACCATATATAGGCAGCTACTATAAATGGACAGTTACCATATATGGGCAGCTACTATAAATGGGCAGTTACCATATATAAACAGCTACTATAAATGGACAGTTACCATATATGGGCAGCTACTATAAATGGACAGTTACCGTATATGGGCCGCTACTATAAATGGACAGTTACCATATATGGGCCGCTACTATAAATGGACAGTTACCATATATGGCCCGCTACTATAAATGGACAGTTACCATATATAAACAGCTACTATAAATGGACAGTTACCATATATGGCCCGCTACTATAAATGGACAGTTACCATATATGGCCCGCTACTATAAATGGACAGTTACCATATATGGCCCGCTACTATAAATGGACAGTTACCATATATGGGCAGCTACTATAAATGGACAGTTACCATATATGGCCCGCTACTATAAATGGACAGTTACCATATATAAACAGCTACTATAAATGGGCAGTTACCATATATAAACAGCTACTATAAATGGACAGTTACCATATATAAACAGCTACTATAAATGGACAGTTACCATATATGGCCCGCTACTATAAATGGACAGTTACCATATATAAACAGCTACTATAAATGGGCAGTTACCATATATAAACAGCTACTATAAATGGACAGTTACCATATATAAACAGCTACTATAAATGGACAGTTACCATATATGGCCCGCTACTATAAATGGACAGTTACCATATATGGCCCGCTACTATAAATGGACAGTTACCATATATGGCCCGCTACTATAAATGGACAGTTACCATATATGGCCCGCTACTATAAATGGACAGTTACAATATATGGGCCGCGACTATAAATGGACAGTTACCATATATGGCCCGCTACTATAAATGGACAGTTACCATATATGGGCAGCTACTATAAATGGACAGTTACCATATATGGCCCGCTACTATAAATGGACAGTTACCATATATGGCCCGCTACTATAAATGGACAGTTACCATATATGGGCCGCTACTATAAATGGACAGTTACCATATATGGGCCGCTACTATAAATGGACAGTTACCATATATGGCCCGCTACTATAAATGGACAGTTACCATATATGGGCCGCTACTATAAATGGACAGTTACCATATATGGGCCGCGACTATAAATGGACAGTTACCATATATGGCCCGCTACTATAAATGGACAGTTACCATATATGGGCAGCTACTATAAATGGACAGTTACCATATATGGCCCGCTACTATAAATGGACAGTTACCATATATGGCCCGCTACTATAAATGGACAGTTACCATATATGGGCCGCTACTATAAATGGACAGTTACCATATATGGCCCGCTACTATAAATGGACAGTTACCATATATGGGCAGCTACTATAAATGGACAGTTACCATATATGGGCAGCTACTATAAATGGACAGTTACCATATATGGGCCGCTACTATAAATGGACAGTTACCATATATGGGCCGCGACTATAAATGGACAGTTACCATATATGGCCCGCTACTATAAATGGACAGTTACCATATATGGGCAGCTACTATAAATGGACAGTTACCATATATGGCCCGCTACTATAAATGGACAGTTACCATATATGGCCCGCTACTATAAATTGACAGTTACCATATATGGGCCGCTACTATAAATTGACAGTTACCATATATGGCCCGCTACTATAAATGGACAGTTACCATATATGGGCAGCTACTATAAATGGACAGTTACCATATATGGGCAGCTACTATAAATGGACAGTTACCATATATGGGCAGCTACTATAAATGGACACAGTTACCATATATGGGCAGCTACCATGGACACAGCTACCATATATGGGCAGTTGTGCCACTGAAGATGCCCTGAGGGGAAGGCTCTCTCCTGATGACCTGCCCTGGGAGGCTGTGGGATACAGGTAACAATAGGGCAGAGATTTTGAGAATGGGAGCGGTCTGTATATGAGATAAATATAGTGGGACACATCACAGCCTTCCATTGGAGGTATATGTTGGGATTCCCCCCATCTATACCTCCAAAAGAAGGTGTGATGTGAACAGTCAGGGACTCCTGATAAAGTCACTTAGATACATGAAAGCCACAGTTGAGGACCTCATAGTTGAGTCTTCATAATGTCAAGTGCTGTTGGAATAGGTGGCCATCGATCGCTCCACATGGCGCGTTGGGTATATCGATGGGCGCTCCTGCTGGAATGGCTTTGACAACAATGACATGTTACACTTACTCATCCCAATGTTCATTGTGCTTTTGGTAGAGCAATGTCTCCAGGGCCACAGCTTTAACATCCAGAGCTCCTGGGGAAGGCCACTGATTGGTGAGGTGAGTGGTTAGCTCCTGTCTCGATCTTAAGTCATTATTCTTTAGTACAGTCCTGTGAAGATACAGACAGGGAACTCCTTCATTTTCTATCAATAAAGAGGCCAAACAACGAATGGAGGCACGATGGACGCTCACAGGGGGATGGAGATGAAGGATGGCTGGATTATTACGTCAGGTGGACATCCCAGAGGCCAACCAGTAACACTTGGTTTCCTAGGTGTGCACCGAATGAACAAGCAGATCCCCCGACACATGGGATTGTTTCCCGGCCCCCACTGCAGTAACGAGTCTCTAGAATTAAGGGAATATACCTATAAAAGCAGATTGCTGGGGGTCGACTTCTGGGAACCCCACTGATCCTCACTCTCTATGACTGATTTCAATGGAACGAACATACATGTGTGGCCTGATGGAGACCACGCATGTATGGCTGGTTGACAACCACCAATGACAGCCATAAAAAAGCCAACAGAAAGTGTCACTCCACTTTCCCCAGATCCTGAATGGAAAAAATGGGTGACATTATAACCAGGAATGCCTAATAGAAGCTCCATTCATGACTATTTAGGGTGCATGGAAAGCAGAATAACCACTCCTAAGGGCACAGTAATATTTAGGGTCTATGGAAATGCAGAATATGTTAGAATAATATATATTTTTTTAATTAAAGGGGTATTCCGATCTCGGCCATTCATGGAATACCTGTTTTACGTGGCCGGAGTTACAGAAGCTTGCATTTATAACCTACTGAATACGTGTTTACAAGAAGTAGGAAGCAGATGGGAGTATGACTACAAGATCAGAATGCATTGTAGTCTGTTACCATGGAGACTTATATGTTACATTTTAAACAAAAAGAGATTCTCCACTTTGGACAATCCCTAATTGTTAGAAATGTCCCCAGACAATATACTGACCTCAACTTTAACCTGTAAGGAAACCTGGCATTGACTTTCCCTGCAGCGCCACCACAGGAGAAATGAAGTATTACACAGTGCCCATTCAAATCAATGGCTTGTCTGTGTAATGCAGGACAGGACAGGTCCTCCAGAGCATGAGACACTCTTTGTAACTCCATTCCCAAGAGATTAAAAACCTGAAAAGCGGAGACCCCCTCTACTATGAAACTGGGTTTTCTAAACTGGACAACCCCCTAAATAAGCCAATAGCTGCAGTCCAGCTGCTGGAAACTCTGATGATCAGATATCCTCACTGAGGGCAGCTCCCAGTGGATCCAAAATTCTCCTACAGTAACACGACACCCATTGGACAACCATGAGGTCATGTTGAGTCCTCCAGGGCAGGAGACACTCTTGCTCACAGTGGGGGGTCCTGAGCAAACCCTCCTCTCTGACTTTCATATGTCCTAGCAGGACATAAGGATGGGACAACCCCATTAATATATAGACCGCAGCACCTGTTTTACAACGCACCTACACAGTGGGGTGCATCAAAAAATACAGAACGAAAAAACAAATTCTTACAGTATTTCCTATATAATTCATGTTGATTTTTTACATTCCATATTTTCTACCTTTGCAACAAGCGGCTGGTGAAAAGTTTTAGTTTTCCACATCAGAAATTATGTGTGTCAGCTGTATGTTAATTACCCCTCCCTATACCCTGACATGAGAACTAAGCTCTGCCCACAAGGGGGAGGGAATTTAAAGGGGTTGTCTCATCTTGGACATTGGGGGCATATCGCTAGGATACCTCTGGGACCCGAACCTATCCTTATAACGGAGCCCGCAAATTGATGGAGGGCGCAACACGCAAGCCCATCCACCACTCTATTCACTTATCTGGGGCTTACGGAAATAGGCTATTTTCAGCACTCCCAATAAATGAGCGGCGGGCGTCTATGCTTGCGCGGTGCACCCTCAGTCACTTTGCGGGCTCTGTTGTAAGGGTAGGTGCGGGTCCCAGAAGGGCCCCGCATCTATCAGACATTGGGGTCATATCCTAGCGATATTCCCCCGAATGTCCACATCTGTGGTCACAGACCATCACTACATTTATGGATGAAATGGCTCAGTATAAGACAGATGAAACCCATTTGGCACAGCTCAGAGATTTCAGTTACCGAAAATAAAGGGGAAGGCAGCACAGGTAGCAGTCTAGGGTGTCAAGGGTGGAGGGGGGGGGGTGAGTGCTAGGAGTGGATGTAATTTATAGATTAAAAATAACAACAACTGTTCTTCCTACAAGAAACCTGACAGTATCTGTGCGGTATACACACCATGTATACTTTACATATATGGATGTTACACGCACACTAGAAATAACATGCATGTTGGGTAACTCAGGCCTGAGCACAGTGCGGCACAAAATACTGCTCTATCACCATAGTGAGGATGGTGATACAGTTGAGTTAAGGAGGGATCCTGCGGCACCAACCTGATGCTCCTGGCCATGAGGAGGGCATGGACAGACCCCAGGGCAGCGGCCCACATTAAAATTTCCCTGTGAGGTCTATGGCCAGTCTGCCCATGTACTGGGACTGAGAATGAATGCAGTGTGGGGGCATAAGAATATCCTAGTCTGCAACTCTCATGGTCCAAAACCGAACTTTGAAGGCATATCCAAAAGAGCTCACAAGTGTCCAGGGGTGTTCTTCTGCAAGTGCCCGGGCCCCTAGATGTTACTCCATTATAACTCCTACCTTGTCTGAGCGTAAGCTGGCCTAGTATCCTCCTGCAGTCACCGTCCTCTGCGTGGGATTTCTGTAGCAGAGGACAGTGATGTTAGGAGGATACTAGCCAGACAGGGACTTGCACAATAGACAACACCATTGGGCACTTTGCAAGCTCACCTGCATGTGGCTTCAAAGTTCGTTTTTGGACCATCAGAGCAGCAGATAAGGCGATAAAAGGGACCATTTGTGAACTGTGCTTGTGACCTACAGTGTGATTTGAGAAGTTTTACATGAGGACAATAGGTAACAGGCTCTCCCCCTAGGAGCTTGTCCCACCCATGAAGGCCCGGTGGTCCTCCACAGCCCTACTCAGGAGGTGCCTATCTATTATGTCGCCTCATATGCCCCTCTAGGATTGTCTAATTTAGAGAATATTTATTAGGCGGCCCCAGCTTGAAATCTCCATTAGAGCACATCATTTACTAGATCCGGTTGTTTCCATGGTATTGCTCGTTTGATCACGGTGTGTGTGTTTTTGGCAGTTTACGTCCACAGGAAAATGCTTTCTGAAATGTCAGCTTCAAACGACAATAAGAAGATATCTGTGAGAAAGCAGACCTCGTCCTCCATTGATCCAAAGAACTAATGGTGCCCATATATATTAGATGACCGTCAGCCATGCCTATAGGTGGGGGTGTCCCAAGTCTCCTCTGAGAGCAGGTGGAGTGCCATGTTGGATCCTGGGGATATGCCACAAATGTCCTGTCGAGAATTACTCTTTAACCCCTTTAGGACACCTTTTTTTATTTCACCTTAAGGACCAGGCCATTTTTTGCAAATCTGACCAGTGTCTCTTTAAGTGGTGATAACTTTAAAACGCTTTGACTTATCCAGGCCATTCTGAGATTGTTTTTTCGTCTTATATTGTACTTCATGGCACTGGTAAAATGAAGTTAAAAAATAATAATTTTTATTTATAAAAAAATACAAAATTTACCAAAAATTTTGAAAAAATTGCAAATTTCCAAGTTTCAATTTCTCTATAATACATAGTAATACCTCCAAAAATAGTTATTACTTTACATTCCCCATATGTCTACATGTTTGGATCATTTTGGGAATGATATTTTATTTTTTGGGAATGTTACAAGGCTTAGAAGTTTAGAAGCAAATCTTGAAATTTTTCAGAAATTTTCAAAAACCCAATTTTTAGGGACCAGTTCAGGTCTGAAGTCACTTTGCGAGGCTTAAATAATAGAAACCACCCAAAAATGACCCCATTCTAAAAACTACACCCCTAAAGGTATTCAAAACTGATTTTACAAACTTTGTTAACCCTTTAGGTGTTCCACAAGAGTTAATGGAAAATAGAGATACAATTTCAAAATGTCACTTTCTTGGCAGATTTTCCATTTTAATAATTTTTTTCTAGTTACAAAGCAAGGGTTAACAGCCAAACCAAACTCAATATTTATGGCTCCGATTCTGTAGTTTACAGAAACCCCCTATATGTGGCCGTAAACTGCTGTACGGGCACACGGCAGGGCGCAGAAAAAAAGGAATGTCTTACGGTTTTTGGAAGGCAGGTTTTGCTGGACTGTTTTTTTTGACACCATGTCCCATTTGAAGCCCCCCTGATGCACCCCTAGAGTAGAAACTCCATAAAAGTGACCCTATCTAAGAAATTACACCCTCAAGGTATTCAAAACTGATTTTACAAACGTCGTTAACCCTTTAGGTGTTCCACAAGAGTTATTGGCAAATGGAGATGAAATTTCAGAATTTAAATTTTTGGGCAAATTTTCCATTTTAATCAATTTTTTCCAGTAACAAAGCAAGAGTTAACAGCCAAACAAAACTCAATATTTATGGCCCGGATTCTGTCGTTTACAGAAACACCTCATATGTGGTCGTAAACTGCTGTACGGGCACACGGCAGGGCGAAGAAGGAAAGGAATGCCATACAGTTTTTGGAAGGCAGATTTTGCTGGACTGGTTTTTTTGACACCATATCCCATTTGAAGCCCCCCTGAGGCACCCCTAGAGTAGAAACTCCATAAAAGTGACCCCATCTAAGAAACTACACCCCTCAAGGTATTTAAAACTGATTTTACAAACGTCGTTAACCCTTTAGGTGTTCCACAAGAGTTATTGGCAAATGGAGATGAAATTTCAGAATTTAAATTTTTGGGAAAATTTTCCATTTTAATCCATTTTTTCCAGTAACAAAGCAAGGGTTAACAGCCAAACAAAACTCAATATTTATGGCCCTGATTCTGTAGTTTACAGAAACACCCCATATGTGGTTTTTGGAAGGCAGATTTTGCTGGACTGGTCCCATTTGAAGCCCCCCTGATGCACCCCTAGAGTAGAAACTCCAAGAAAGTGACCCGATTTTAGAAACTATGGGATAGGGTGGAAGTTTTGTTGGTACTAGTTTAGGGTACATATGATTTTTGCTTGCTCTATATTACACTTTTTGTGAGGCAAGGTAACAAGAAATAGCTGTTTTGGCACCGTTTTTATTTTCTGTTATTTACAACCTTCATCTGACAGGTTAGATCATGTGGTATTTTTATAGAGAAGGTTGTCACGGACGCGGCGATACCTAATATGTATACTTTTTTTTTATTTATGTAAGTTTTACACAATGATTTCTTTTTTTAAACAAAAAAAAAATCATGTTTTAGTGTTTCCATAGTCTGAGAGACATAATTTTTTCAGTTTTTAGGCGATTACCTTGGGTAGGGTATGATTTTTGCGGGATGAGATGACGGTTTGATTGGAACTATTTTTGGGTGCATATGACTTTTTGATCGCTTGCTATTACACTTTTTGTGATGTAAGGTGACAAAAAATGGTTTATTTAGCACCGTTTTTATTTTTTACGGTGTTCATCTGAGGGGTTAGGTCATGTGATATTTTTATAGAGCCGGTCGATACGGACGCGGCGATACCTAATATGTATACTTTTTATTTATTTATGTAAGTTTTACACAATAATATCATTTTTGAAAAAAAAAAATTATGTTTTAGTGTCTCCATATTCTGAGCCATATTTTTTTTTATTTTTTGGGCGATTGTCTCAGGTAGGGGCTCATTTTTTGCGGGATGAGGTGACGGTTAAATTGGTACTATTTTGGTGGGCAAACACCTTTTTGATCGCTTGCTGTTGTACTTTTTGTGATGTAAGGTGACAAAAAAATGGTTTATTTAGCACAGTTTTTATTTTTTACGGTGTTCATCTGAGGGGTTAGGTTATGTGATATGTTTATAGAGGCGGTCGATACGGACGCGGCAATACCTAATATGAATACTTTTTTTTTCTCTATTTTTTACCAATTTTTTTTTACTTTATTTGGGGAAAATGACGTTTTTGTTTATTTTTACTTGAAACTTTTAATTTTTGGGGGGGAAAACTTTATTTTTTCAACTTTTTTTTTTGTCCCACTTTGGGACTTTAACTTTTGGGGGTCTAATCCTTTACAATGCATTCCAATACTTCTGTATTGGAATGCATTGGCTGTATGAGTAATACAGTGAGTATTACTCATGCAGCTTCCGGCCTGTGAGATCCAGGGGGCTGGATCTCACAGGCACGTCACAGGAAGGCAGTGGCGATGCCTCAGGAAGGCATCGCGCTGCCTTCCATGCCATCGGGTCCCCCCTACAGCCGCATGGGGACCCGATGGCACCGCCGCAACCGCAGGTAAAAGCCGCAAACCGCAGGTCTGAATTGACCTGCGGTTTGCGGCGATCGCCGACACGGGGGGGTCACGGGACCCCCCCGCGCATTTAGCCAAGGTGCCTGCTTAATGATTTGAGCAGGCATCGGGTTCCGATCACCGCCCGCCGGGTGGCGGTGATCGGAAATACACATGACGTACCATTACGTCATGTGTCCTTAAGTACCAGGACAACATGCCGTACCGGTACGCCATGTGTCCTGAAGAAGTTAAAGGCTATGTACACCTTTGGAGGCAATTTTTTTTTAAGATTGCATTTTACACATTTTGGGCTAAAAATCATTATTTTAATTGGTCTTTATTAAAAATATTGAGGTGTTCTGCCACAACGGGTTAAGGGTACTTTCACACTAACGTTTTTCTTTTCCAGCATTGAGTTCCGTCCTTGGGGCTCAATACCGGAAAAAAACTGATCAGCTTTATCGCAATGCATTCTGAATGGAGAGAAATCCATTCAGGATGCATCAGGATGTCTTCAGTTTAGTCTTTTTGACTGATCAGGACGAAGATAAAACCGCAGCATGCTACGGTTTTATCTCCGGCCCAAAAAACTGAACACTTGCCGGCATTTTTTTCCATAGGAATGTATTAGTGCATTCAAAATAACGGAATGCCGGATCCATCCTTCCGATGTGCGCATGCGCAGACGGAAAAAGATGTGAAAAAAATAAATGCTGCATCTTTTGCGGCCCCATTGAAGTTAATGGGTCTGCATCCGAGCCGCAAAAACCTGCGGCTCGGATGCGGACCCGAAAAAACGGTCGTGTGCATGAGGCCTAATAAACACCAATTTAAAAAAAAGTATTTTAGCTCAAAATGAGTACAATGCAATCCAAAAAAAAAAAAATTCCCCAAAAGTGTACATAGCCTTTAATCTTGGCGGGGGACAAATGACTGCACTCTGATGGTGGAGGTTATTCCCAGCGGTGGGACCCGCAACTATAAGACAATGGGGGCATATCCTAGCGATATGCCCCCATTGTCCATGATGAAACAACCCCTTTAAGCCCCCAGATGCATTGGTCAATCGCTATCGTGCTATCGTGCTACCCAACCCAAGAGACCCCAATATAACCAACAATGGGGTGTGTCAGGTGCCCCTGATGTCCATCATATGACGCATCCGTCTGTCTCTTTTGTTTTTCCGTTCCTATGACAGCACTTGATACACAGGACGCCGCCAGAATAGGAACGTCTTATTATGTAGTCCTCCATGATGAAGTCCTCAGAGCATCTCTATGGGGTGGCAGTGTGTGTCCAGGAGGAACGGGGCTGAGGAACCATCCAATTAATCTACAACCAATGTAATTTCCCATCCCACGATATCTGCTGCCGCAGGCCGCCTCCATGCCTTGCTTAGTCATCTCTGCAATTATTTGATAAATCGCCCTCACATAAGTGCTGACATTTCACAATATTTTCTGGTGACATTTTCATCAGTTTTGTGATGCTTCTGCTCGCACGCTGCGAAGAACAGGATAGATTAATGGTCGGGGGGGGGGGGGGGGGGGAGTTGGAATAAGGAGGGTAGTAACTGAAGGAAGAAAGGGTAGACATGGGAGTGTAATAAATCCAAGGGGACAGAATCGGGTTCAGAGGTTAGATGTGATGTCAGCAATGCCCCCGACCATTCAAGGTGTGGGTCCCCGAGAAGCCCGGACCCTCGGTCATTACTGCCGCTACAGAACGATGTTTTTTTCACCTTTCATACATGCCATGTCTGCTTCTAATGACTCCTCAATCTGCCGGCTTTCAGCGATTCTCTGCGTGGGCGAGGTTTTTGTCATACATTCTGTGTAGGAGCTTTCTATGCATTGTGTAATTTTAATTATGTTTTTGAAAGGAAAAATATATATAAAAGATTGAAAAATCCCTCTTTAGATTTACCCATGTACTGATGAGACATGATTTAATATAATTATTTTTCTTTGGTGTGTGTGGGGGAGCAGTGCTTTCCTGCTTACAGAGGATCCTTGGGGGTGGGGGGCCTAAGTTATGATATACTTCTGCCTTAATTAGCTCTTTCTCCTATGGTCTTGTGCTCGCCCTGCTTTTACTTTTACCCAGGACTCAGGATCCATTTGGTTGTGGGGGTAACTTGGTGGCCAAGGACATGTTGGGGCCGCATCTTTTGAATGGGTCTGCGGCTCGGATGTGGACCCGAAAAACGGTCGTGTGCATGAGGCCTAATAAACACCAATTTAAAAAAAAGTATTTTAGCTCAAAATGAGTACAATGCAATCCTAAAAAAAAAAAATTCCCCAAAAGTGGACATAGCCTTTAATCTTGGCGGGGGACAAATGACTGCACTCTGATGGCGGAGGTTATTCCCAGCGGTGGGACCCGCAACTATAAGACAATGGGGGCATATCCTAGCGATATGCCCCCATTGTCCATGATGAAACAACCCCTTTAAGCCCCCAGATGCATTGGTCAATCGCTATCGTGCTCTCTGATGAGGGAACGACAAAATGATGGGAGCCTTCGGCTTACTACGGCAGCCAACGGCTTTGTGGAGACTCACAGGCCTCTCACTGTAACGTTCCTATTAAGCCCTCAGGCAGGGCTTAATAGGAACATAGTGATACTTACATAGTGATATGCCTTGATTAGCTCTTTCTCCTATGGTCTTGTGCTCGCCCTGCTTTTACTTTTACCCAGGACTCAGGATCCGTTTGGTTGTGGGGGTAACTTGGTGGCCAAGGACATGTTGCTCCAGGGACTCTGCGTCTGAGCCAGGAGAACGTCTTAGAGGGGTTACAGCATGAAAAATAGTTATCACCTGTCCACAAGATGAGCAATAAATATCAGATCATGGAGATTGGTGGAGTTCTGACTGATGGGACCCCAGAGGTCCTGGAAACTTAGGTACCCAATAGTTTTCTCTGGCGAGCCCAAAGTGATTGATTTGAGTTGTCGAGAATAAAGTGATCTGCAAAAGTCTAAACGAGCAAACGGCCCAAAATGTAACACATCACGAAGAAGTCCAGCGTCCCACCGTTGAAACCATTCCATTTACACATTTTCTTTCGACTTAGGGCTCATGCACATGGCCGCAGTTTCGGTCTGCATTTTTTGCGGATAGGATGCGAACCCATTTATCTCAATGCCCAGTCTTTTTTTTTTTGAACAAGAATAGGACTTTTCTCTAGGCGCTGGAAAAGAGGCGGCATGCTCAGAGCCGGGATCCTCTTTATTTATTTATTTTGGATCTGCGTCGTGTGCATGAGGCATAATCAGGAGTTTTTATAAAGGTTACTTTTATCATTAGAAGCTCGGTATATGAATAAGGTCGTTTTTTCACCAAAATGACCAGAGATTGGCTGCTGCGGTCACGTGACATCATCGTCTTGTATGGCCAGACTGTTCATATTGACTTTTTTTTTCTACACTCCGCCTATACTTCAGGGTAACGTGCCTGACCTAGATGGGGAACATATCGCCCCAAAACACATGTAAAAAAAATATAAAAAATGACCGCAGCCATCTGTACGCAGTTGTCCATAAAAGAACAAAAAAACTAAACAAAAAAAACAAAACAGTATGCCAATGCAAGGCTGACATGTTGGAGGCATTCTGACATATATGCCAAAGGTAATAGAAAGTGTGATGTGGACACGGGCTGATCAGATTACACAGCTTGTCATTTTTTCGTTTGTGGGTGCTTGTTCTTGAATGAGCCCCTTTAAGGAGGCATCTTTGTTAAAGGGGTTGTCCTGCTAGGAAAATACTGTGTTTAAAAAATACCCCAGATACTACTTACTAAAATACTTGAATTATCAGAAGTGCCTCCATCTCCAGATATCAGTGACAGTTCTGGCTCCTCCGCTTGTGTCCATATGAATATTTTTAAAGGGGTTTTCAGGCTGCAAATCACGGAACGTGATTTGCAGCCAAATATAGGACATGTTCTATCTTTCAACTGAACGGAAAAACGGAAATACGGAACACATTTTGTTTTTAATGCGGAACCATTGAAATTAATGGTTCCGTATACGGACCGTATACGGAACACAAAAAAAACGGCCCGTACACTCGCAAAAAAAACGTTCGTGTGAACTAGGCCTAAGGACTTGGCCATTTTTTGCAAATCTGACCAGTGCTGATAACTTTAAAACGCTTTGACTTATCCAGGCCATTCTGAGATTGTTTTTTCGTCACATATTGTACTTCATGACACTGGTAAAATGAAGTAAAAAAAAATTTATTTATAAAAAAATACCAAATTTACCAAAAACTGGAAAACAATTGCAAATTTCCAAGTTTCAATTTCTCTACTTCTATAATACATAGTAAAACCTCCAAAAATAGTTATTACTTTACACTCCCCATATGTCTACTTGTTTGGATCATTTTGGGAATGATATTTTATCTTTTGGGGATTCTACAAGGCTTAGAAGTTTAGTAGCAAATCTTGAAATTTTTCAGAAATTTTCAAAAACCCAATTTTTAGGGACCAGTTCAGGTCTGAAGTCACTTTGCGAGGCTTACATAATATAAACCACCCAAAAATGACCCCATTCTATAAACTACACCCCTCAAGGTATTCAAAACTGATTTTACAAACGTCGTTAACCCTTTAGGTGTTCCACAATAATTAATGGAAAATAGAGATACAATTTCAAAATTTCACTTTTTTGGCAGATTTTCCATTTTAATAATTTTTTTACAGTTACAAAGCAAGGGTTAACAGCCAAACCAAACTCAACATTTATGTCCCTGATTCTGTAGTTTACAGAAACACCCCATATGTGGTCGTAAACTGCTGTACGGGCACACGGCAGGGCGCAGAAGGAAAGGAATGCCATACGGTTTTTGGAAGGCAGGTTTTGCTGGACTGTTTTTTTTTACACCATGTCCCATTTGAAGCCCCCCTGATGCTCCCCTAGAGTAGAAACTCCAAAAAAGTGACCCCATCTAAGAAACTACACCCCTCAAGGTAGGGGTGGGCGATATAGACGATATAGGCGATATGCGATATAAATTTGTGCCACGATATGGATTTTGAGCATATCGCCTATATCGCCGGACCGCGATATGATCCTGAGCCGGCACAGTGGAGAAGGAGAGAGTCCCTCCCTCCCCACTGTGCGGGCTGCCGCTGACCACCAATGACAAGAGGAGGAGGGGAGGGACTGACAGTAAATCATTGAGTTTTCACGATCTCAGTGAGCGCATGAAAACTCAAATCCGATGGTATATTCTAACCCCCAGGCGTTCCCATGGTGACAGGGACGCTTGCCTGGGGGTTAGAATATACAGGGCCACGCCGCTGACAGTAGAACATTTAAAAACTAATCAGTAACTTTAACTTTATTAATTGGTGATCTCTTTACTGTATACCTTACTAGGTCTTAGCTCCGGTAACTAGTGATGTCCGGTTCATGAACGAATCGTTCATTTGAATCGATTCAGTTCAGTGAACCGGAGGAGTCGATTCACTTGATTGATCCGATCCGTTTGAATCGGCTCAGCTCAGTCCCAGCACACAGACACTGCAGACAGAGACGCTCAGCTCACCTCACGCTGGCAGCAGGAGCCTGAGGGAGGGACTGGGGAGGAGTCAGTAATATGATCCTAGAGTGGAAGAGCTGCTTCTGCCAGCCCCACCCCTCCCCGCCCACCAACCAATCACCGACCAGAGCTGAGGGGGCGAGGCCAGCACAGCACACTAGCAGCTCTGACTCGAGTCCTCTGAGTAGTGCAGGGTCAGGGAGTCTAAAGGAATCGAATGAGTCACAAGAATCTAAAGATCCGACTCCGTTAGTGACTCATTCCATTCATTGAGTTAAAAGAGCCGTGAGTCAGACTGTAGAACAGGTTACACTGAGGCTGTGAGTCAGACTGTAGAACAGGTCACACTGAGGCTGTCAGACTGTAGAACAGGTTACACTGAGGCTGTCAGACTGTAGAACAGGTTACACTGAGGCTGTCAGACTGTAGAACAGGTTACACTGAGGCTGTCAGACTGTAGAACAGGTTACATTACACTGAGGCTGTCAGACTGTAGAACAGGTTACACTGAGGCTGTCAGACTGTAGAACAGGTCACACTGAGGCTGTCGGACTGTAGAACAGGTTACACTGAGGCTGTCAGACTGTAGAACAGGTCACACTGAGGCTGTCAGACTGTAGAACAGGTTACACTGAGGCTGTCGGACTGTAGAACAGGTCACACTGAGGCTGTCAGACTGTAGAACAGGTCACACTGAGGCTGTCAGACTGTAGAACAGGTCACACTGAGGCTGTCGGACTGTAGAACAGGTTACACTGAGGCTGTCGGACTGTAGAACAGGTCACACTGAGGCTGTCAGACTGTAGAACAGGTCACACTGAGGCTGTCGGACTGTAGAACAGGTTACACTGAGGCTGTCAGACTGTAGAACAGGTCACACTGAGGCTGTCAGACTGTAGAACAGGTTACACTGAGGCTGTCGGACTGTAGAACAGGTCACACTGAGGCTGTCAGACTGTAGAACAGGTCACACTGAGGCTGTCAGACTGTAGAACAGGTCACACTGAGGCTGTCAGACTGTAGAACAGGTCACACTGAGGCTGTCAGACTGTAGAACAGGTCACACTGAGGCTGTCAGACTGTAGAACAGGTTACACTGAGGCTGTCAGACTGTAGAACAGGTTACACTGAGGCTGTCAGACTGTAGAACAGGTTACACTGAGGCTGTCAGACTGTAGAACAGGTCACACTGAGGCTGTGAGTCAGACTGTAGAACAGGTTACACTGAGGCTGTCAGACTGTAGAACAGGTTACACTGAGGCTGTCAGACTGTAGAACAGGTCACACTGAGGCTGTGAGTCAGACTGTAGAACAGGTCACACTGAGGCTGTCAGACTGTAGAACAGGTCACACTGAGGCTGTGAGTCAGACTGTAGAACAGGTCACACTGAGGCTGTGAGTCAGACTGTAGAACAGGTCACACTGAGGCTGTCAGAGTCTAGAACAGGTTACACTGAGGCTGTGAGTCAGACTGTAGAACAGGTTACACTGAGGCTGTCAGACTGTAGAACAGGTTACACTGAGGCTGTCAGACTGTAGAACAGGTCACACTGAGGCTGTGAGTCAGACTGTAGAACAGGTCACACTGAGGCTGTCAGACTGTAGAACAGGTCACACTGAGGCTGTGAGTCAGACTGTAGAACAGGTCACACTGAGGCTGTGAGTCAGACTGTAGAACAGGTCACACTGAGGCTGTCAGAGTCTAGAACAGGTTACACTGAGGCTGTTAGACTGTAGAACAGGTCACACTGAGGCTGTCAGACTGTAGAACAGGTTATACTGAGGCTGTCGGCTCTTGTTGCAGCAGTGATAAGGAGCAGAGAGATAAGAGAAGGGACAGATGACACAGAGTTTAGATTACAGGATGAATTAAATTAACCCTTTAGAATCAAATTGGCTTCTCAGGAGATATATATGTTAAAGGCATATATAGGCAGTACTACTGAATGAGATGCCTTTAACATATATATCTCCTGAGAAGCCAATTTGATTTGTGGGATCTGTGGATGGCACCGTTTAGGGGGGGGGGGGGATCTGTGGATGGCACCGTTTAGGGGAGGGGGGGGTCTCTGTGGATGGCACCGTTTAGGGGAGGGGGGGGATCTGTGGATGGCACCGTTTAGGGGAGGGGGGGGATCTGTGGATGGCACCGTTTAGGGGGGAGAGGGGGGGGATCTGTGGATGGCACCGTTTAGGGGGGAGAGGGGGGGGATCTGTGGATGGCACCGTTTAGGGGAGGGGGGGGATCTGTGGATGGCACCGTTTAGGGGAGGGGGGGGATCTGTGGATGGCACCGTTTAGGGGAGGGGGGGGATCTGGGGATGGCACCATTTAGGGGAGGGGGATCAGCTCCCTGCTGCTGTGTGCACAAAGCACAGGGCAGCAGGGAGAGTGTAAAGTCCTATTCACCCTAATAGAGCTCTATTAGGGTGAATAGGACAAGGGTTCTACGTTCTAGCCCTTAAGGAGACTAATAGTTATTAAATAAAAAGTAAAAAAAAGTTTAAACACGCCCCCCCCAAATATAGAAAACAATATATCGCAATATATATCGCATATCGCACATGCTTAAAATGATATCGCAATATAGATTTTAGGCCATATCGCCCACCCCTACCTCAAGGTATTCAAAACTGATTTTATAAACGTTGTTAACCCTTTAGGTTTTCCACAAGAATTAATGGAAAATAGAGATACAATTTAAAAATTTAACTTTTTGGGCAGATTTTCCATTTTAATAATTTTTTTCCAGTTACAAAGCAAGGGTTAACAGCCAAACAAAACTCAGTATTTATGACCATGATTCTGTAGTTTACAGAAACACCCCATATGTGGTCGTAAACCGCTGTACGGGCACACGGCAGGTCGCAGAAGGAAAGGAATGCCATACAGTTTTTGGAAGGCAGGTTTTGCTGGACTGTTTTTTTTTACACCATGTCCCATTTGAAGCCCCCCTGATGCACCCCTAGAGTAGAAACTAGGTAACAAGAAATAGCTGTTTTGGCACCGTTTTTATTTTTTGTTATTTACAACATTCGTCTGACAGGTTAGGTCATGTGATATTTTTATAGACCAGGCAGGTTGTCACGGACGCGGCGATACCTAATATGTATACTTTCTTTTTATTTATGTAAGTTTTACACAATGATTTCATTTTTGAAGCAAAAAAAATAATGTTTTAGTGTCTCCATAGTCTGAGAGCCATAATTTTTTCAGTTTTTGGGCGATTACCTTGGGTAGGGTATGATTTTTGCGGGATGAGATGACGGTTTTATTGGCACTATTTTGGGGTGCATATGACTTTTTGATTGCTTGCTATTACACTTTTTGTGATGTAAGGTGACAAAAAATGGTTTATTTAGCACAGTTTTTATTTTTATTTTTTTACGGTGTTCATCTGAGGGGTTCGGTCATGTGATATTTTTATAGAGCCGGTTGATACAGACACGGCGATACCGAATATGTGTACTTTCCCCCCCCCCCCCTATTTTTTACCAATTTTCTTAAACTTTATTTGGGGAAAATGACGTTTTTGTTTATTTTACTTGAAACTTTTAATTTTTTGGGGGGAAAACTTTATTTTTTCAACTTTTTTATTTCACTTTATTTTTTGTCCCACTTTGGGACTTGAACTTTTGGGGGTCTAATCCCCTTTACAATGCATTCCAATACTTCTGTATTGGAATGCATTGGCTGTATGAGTAATACTGTGTGTATTACTCATACAGCTTCCGGCCTGTGAGATCCAGGGGGCTGCATCTCACAGGCTCATCACCGGAAGGCAGCGCGATGCCTTCCATGTCATCGGGTCCCTCCTACAGCCGCATGAATTGACCTGCAGTTTGCGGCGATCGCCGATGCAGGGGGGGTCACATGACCCCCCCGGCGTAGTGACAGGATGCCCGCTGAATGATTTCAGCGGACATCCTGTTCCGATTAACCCCCGCCGCGCCGAAATCGCGTTTTAAAGTTAGGACGTACCGGTACGCCCTGGGTCCTTAAGGACTCGGCAAACATGGCGTACCGGTA